>NC_091120.1:192125626-192275626 GCF_040183065.1 Periplaneta americana | reverse complement strand
ATGTATGTATGTGTGTGTGTCTGTATGTATGTGTGTATGTGTGTGTCTGTATGTATGTATGTATGTATGTATGTGTGTATGTGTGTGTGTCTGTATGTATGTGTGTGTCTGTATGTATGTATGTGTGTGTGTCTGTATGTATGTGTGTGTATGTGTGTGTCTGTATGTATGTATGTATGTGTGTGTGTCTGTATGTATGTGTGTATGTGTGTGTGTCTGTATGTATGTGTGTATGTGTCTGTATGTATGTATGTATGTATGTGTGTGTATGTGTGTGTGTCTGTATGTATGTGTGTATGTGTGTGTCTGTATGTATGTGTGTATGTGTGTGTCTGTCTGTATGTATGTATGTATGTATGTATGTATGTATGTATGTATGTATGTATGTATGTGTATGTATGTGTGTGTGTCTGTATGTATGTGTGTATGTGTGTGTCTGTATGTATGTATGTATGTGTGTATGTGTGTGTGTCTGTATGTATGTGTGTGTCTGTATGTATGTATGTATGTATGTATGTGTGTATGTGTGTGTGTCTGTATGTATGTGTGTGTCTGTATGTATGTATGTGTGTATGTGTGTGTGTCTGTATGTATGTGTGTGTGTATGTGTGTGTCTGTATGTATGTATGTATGTATGTGTGTGTGTCTGTGTGTATGTGTGTATGTGTGTGTGTCTGTATGTATGTGTGTGTCTGTATGTATGTATGTATGTATGTATGTGTGTGTATGTGTGTGTGTCTGTATGTATGTGTGTATGTGTGTGTCTGTATGTATGTATGTATGTATGTATGTATGTATGTGTGTATGTGTGTGTGTCTGTATGTATGTGTGTATGTGTGTGTCTGTATGTATGTATGTATGTATGTATGTATGTGTGTATGTGTGTGTGTCTGTATGTATGTGTGTGTATGTGTGTGTCTGTATGTATGTATGTATGTATGTGTGTGTCTGTATGTATGTGTGTGTATGTGTGTGTGTCTGTATGTATGTGTGTATGTGTGTGTCTGTATGTATGTATGTATGTATGTATGTATGTATGTATGTATGTGTGTGTATGTGTGTGTGTCTGTATGTATGTATGTATGTATGTGTGTATGTATGTATGTGTGTATGTATGTATGTGTGTCTGTATGTATGTATGTGTGTATGTATGTATGTAGTATGTATGTACATGTATGTATGGATGTATGTATGTATATCCTCTTGTCATTATGAACGTACAAAGTTTCTCGTGCCGTCTATTCCCCGCACAGCAGACCCAGCCTCGTGCCAAGCTCCTTTAATAGTAGTCTATCTGCGCCTGGTTAACATGGTCCTTGGGCGGACGGGTCGTACTCCACATGTATAACAATTTTTTTGTTGCCGAACAATTAAAAATCCCGGCTGAGTACGTGAAAGTAGGCTTCTCCACACTGGAGAGGTCATCAGCGTCATCGTCATGCAAGTCTTTTCCTTTCTACGCCGCAGGAAGTATCTTCCCCCTCGCCGCAAGTATGTGCAGTCCGCAAGGCACAAAAGAAGTGCACTTGAAGTGCCTGCACTTCAGCCAAATACGCTTACAGAAAACAAGACCTCCTCTTATGCACTGCATGGCGCAATATGGGCTTCAAAAGCAAAATTCAGTTATCTGCGTCATAGGATCATCTGCCTCTATCCGCTGCTATCCGAAAAACAAGACTAATAACAACTACATATGGAAATTATACTTTGAAATACACGAACGACTCCTCGGTGAAGAAAATCGCCGTGTCTGTCATTTATTTTTGTAATCAGTTATTTAACAATGCTGTACCAACTACTAGTACTCGGATATTTACTGTCCATGGAATTGGTGATAGCGAGATGGTATTTGACGAGATGAGGCTATGGATTCGTCATAGATTACCTGATATTTGCCTTACGATTTGGGAAAACCTCGGAAAAAACCAACCGAGTAAGCAGTCCAAGCGGGAGTAACTATGGATCAATAGGCAAGCGCCTCAGCTGACTTAGCTACGCCGGTGGCTGTGTCCATTATTAACGGACGATAATTTTAGTAGTAGCAGCAGTAGTAGTATCAGTAGCAGCAGTAGGAGTAGCAGTAGTAGCAATAACAGTAGCAGTATCATTAGTAGTAGGCCTAATAGTAGTATCAGTAGGAGCAGTAGTAGAAATAGTAGCACCAGTATCAGTAGTAGCAGCAATAATAATAGCAGTATCAGGAGTAGTAGCAATAATAGTAGCAGTATCAGTAGTAGTATCAGTATCAGTAGTACTAATAATAGTAGCAGCATCAGTAGTAGTAATAGTAGTATCAGTAGGAGCAGTAGTAGCAATAGTATCAGCAGTATCAGTAGTAGTAGCAATAATAGTAGCAGTGTCAGTATGAATAGTGGTAATAAAAAGTAGCAGTATCAGTAGTGGTAATAGTAGTATCAGTAGGAGCAGTAGTAGAAATAGTAGCACCAGTATCAGTAGTAGCAGCAATAATAATAGCAGTATCAGGAGTAGTAGCAATAATAGTAGCAGTATCAGTAGTAGTATCAGTATCAGTAGTACTAATAATAGTAGCAGCATCAGTAGTAGTAATAGTAGTATCAGTAGGAGCAGTAGTAGCAATAGTATCAGCAGTATCAGTAGTAGTAGCAATAATAGTAGCAGTGTCAGTATGAATAGTGGTAATACAAAGTAGCAGTATCAGTAGTGGTAATAGTAGTATCAGTAGTAGCAATAGTAGCAGCGGTATCAGTAGTAGTAGCAATAATAGCAGCAGTATCAGTATGAATAGTAGTAATAAAAGTAGCAGTATCAGTAGTGGTAATAGTATCAGTAGTAGCAATAGTAGCAGCAATATCAGTAGTAGAAGCAATAATAGCAGCAGTATCAGTATGAATAGTAGTAATAAAAGTAGCAGTATGAGTAGTGGTAATAGTAGTATCAGTAGTAGCAATAGTATCAGCAGTATCTATAGTAGTAGCAATAATAGTAGCAATATCAGTAGTAGTAGTAATAGTAGTATCAATAGGAGCAGTAGTATCAATAGTAGCAGCAGTATCAGTAGTAGTAGCAATAATAGCAGCAGTATCAGTATGAATAGTAGTAATAAAAGTAGCAGTATCAGTAGTGGTAATAGTAGTATTAGTAGTAGCAATAGTAGCAGCATTATCAGTAGTAGAAGCAATAATAGCAGCAGTATCAGTAGTAGTATCAGTATGAAGAGTAGTAATAAAAGTATTAGTATGAGTAGTGGTAATAGTAGTATCAGTAGTAGCAATAGTATCAGCAGTATCTATAGTAGTAGCAATAATAGTAGCAATATCAGTAGTAGTAGTAATAGTAGTATCAATAGGAGCAGTAGTAGCAATAGTAGCAGCAGTATCAGTAGTAGTAGCAATAACAGCAGCAGTATCAGTGTGAATAGTAATAATAAAAGTAGTAGTATCAGTAGTGGTAATAATAGTATCAATAGGAGCAGTAGCAGCAATAGTAGCAGCAGTATCAGTAGTAGTAGCAATAATATCAGTATCAGTAGTAGTATCAGCATCATAGTAGTAATAATAATAGCAGTATCAGGAGTAGTAATAGTAGTATCAGTAGGAGCAGTAGTAGCAATAGTAGCAGCAGTATCGGTAGTAGTAATAATAGCAGCAGTATCAGTAGTAGTAATAATAATAGCAGTATCTGTAGTAGTAGTAATAGTACCAGTATCAGTAGAGTATCAGCATCAATAGTAGTAATAATAATAGCAGTATCAGTAGTAATAGTATCAGTAGGAGCAGTAGTAGCAATAGCTAAGAGTATTCGAGAATTAAGTGCTTAGGAAAATATTTGGGGCTAAGACGGATGAAGTTACAGGAGAATGGAGAAAGTTACACAACACAGAACTGCAGGCATTGTATTCTTCACCTAATATAATTAGGAACATTAAATCCTGACGTTTGAGATGGGCAGGACATGTAGCACGTAGGGTTGAATCTAGAAATGTATATAGAGTATTATTTGGAAGACCTAAGGGGAAAAGACCTTTGGGAAGGCCGAGGTGTAGATGGGAGGATAATATTAAAATAAATTTGAGAGAGGTGGGATATGATGATAGAGACTTGCACAGGATAGGGACCGATGACAGACTTATATGAGGGCGACAGTGAACCTCCGGGTTCCTTAAAAGCCATTTGTAAGTAAATAGTATCAATATGAATAGTAGAAGCAGTATTAGTACGAGTAGTGGTAGCAGTAGTAGTAATAGTAGTAGTTTACATCTGATGATGAAAAAATTAAATATTAGATGTAAAGGGTGCGTCAGAAAGAACGGATGGATTTCAAACTATCGATACGCAACGAGGAGAGAGATATAGTGAGGGGGACCACGACTGTTGGGTCAGCCATAGAATGCAGTTTCAGTTGAGAACATGGCGTTGGTCTGGTGTGCAACGTGCTTTCATCGTAGAGACATTTTTGAAAAATGAAGAGTCTGTGATCGCCACTCAGGACTCATTTCGACATCGGATGTCACGCTAGGATTCCAACTCGGAATACAATTTTGCGGTGGGTAGCTTCATTTCGTATCACAGGTTCAACATTAAAGAAGAAATCACCTGGACGAAATTCTATTGCACTGAGATTGTCCGAGGCTACGGTAAGATCTCGCGCCCTGCGACTTCTTTCTTTGGGACCATTTGAAGGCGTAAGTTTGTAAACATCGATCACATACACTGGACGAACTGAAGACAGCGATTCGTGAAGAAATCGTGGCAATTGCACCAGCTATGACTGTGAAAGTGATGGCGAACATCAGAAAACGCCTCGATGCCTGTATTGAAAGCCAAGGACATCATATGGATAATGTTGTTTTCCATAAATAAACTGCATGTATTGGTGAATATGTTGATAACAATAAATTTTTGATTTGATGAAACTTTACAATTTTCTTGCCATGTGAAATCCATCCGTTCTTTCTGACGCACCCTGTTCTTTAACAGACACTCTGGAGGACTTAAAATGTGCTAATGAAGTCTGTTATCACGCAATTTTTTACACCTGCAAAAAAAAAGCCTCAAAATTGGCAGAAGTTGGCTAACATAACAGGCTTTAAAATAAACAATTATAAAGTCAAGAAACTAAGGATTTATCCAAACCGAACTGAAAATTCGAATAAGAAATTGATACAGTTCAATCATTCACATACGTCTGGTAGTAAAGTGACAAACATGTAGGTACCATAGAAGGTGCTATTAATCAAATCGGAAAAGCTAACTCTGTCTTCGATCAAATATAACCAATATGGAAATAGTAATATGCGTTACAAGAGCGGTATTTTGACGTTTTCATGGTCGAGGAAAAGATTGAAAAAGCGAAACGTAGTTGAGCTTTTTTAATTTCCGAGAACATGAAAACAAACATACCGCTCGTGTATCGTACATTATTTTGTGCGAACATCGTTTATTACATACCTGAAAGACGAATTTCTAATTAGTTGCAATGAAATCTCCATGTTGGTTTCTGTTTAATGACGCTAACTTCGGAACACCAAAATATCTTCCTTCAACATTGTTGCTGTAAAATGTTTTCTGTGTTTACTATACTCCAGCAGGCCGTGATTTACGTGTGTCTTTTTTTCCCCCCCAGTCTATAAATGCGAACTTAAAACAAACGGTAAGGTTATGTAATGATTTATTTTTCACTTTAATATTTTAACAATATTATTTATATAACATATTGCAGTAATAACATCGGCATCTGGAATCTCGTTGATTTTTTCACGGCTTCCTTAATGTTACTTGTATCAGGAATGCAATAAGTTTCGTGGAGTAGTAGACTTTACTTAATTTTTGCTAATATTTAAAAACAATAATTAACATTGCAATTTAGGTGAAATTGCAGTGGTAAGTTTCCAATTTATAATTATTACTATGTTAAACGTCTCTAAAAATAATATGTTAAAAGCCTAAAGCAGTAAAATGAATGTCGCGCTTAAGCGGTAAGAAGAGGGAAATTGTTATGTGTGTTACGTTGGGAATATTGAATGTGGTATTTCACACTCACCGCGTATTGGTTCTGTGCGGAAGACAAGCAAATACGCACGATCTCGCACAAAGTTAAAAGACATCCAGGAAGACTAAATCAAAAATCTTTAACAGTAATATTAGGTCGGTCCTCCATTATGGACCTGAACCCCAAATGCATACACCAAACAAAAAGTGGAGGTTTTTATTAACGATTATCTCAAAAAATTTGAAAGAAAATTCGCTGGTCAAAAGAATATAAAACAAATGAAAGTCTACTATTACCCGCAGGCGAGGAACCAGCTGACAAGGTTCAAAGATGAAATAGCGATGAAAAGATCATTAAGAAAATCAGATATTGTAATGAAAATATGTGCGTTTGGAAAGATAATCTCTACTCCATTCTCACGGAACCACGAAAGAAATCAACCTGTAGCCCACAAGTTCAGACAACTGATAAGTACATCTATTATCAAGGAGTACATCTCAGTTGACGATATGTGTCAGAGGAAGAACAATTGTTTGTAACTGAAGTCTGATTAGTGTGTATGTAGCTAGTCGGCGATGTATGCAATGGAGGGGGAAGGAACTGACCACCCTACCCCATTATTTTCTATCCTATTTGCCTCATAAGTGGTGCCTTCTTAGTCTCACTTGTTAGATTCAGACCTGTCTTCGGACAATTGACTAAACAACAACATTGTCGTTATATAGGTGTGTGACTCTTTTCGACTATCAATTGCATTGTCGTCTCCCAAGACTAGGTTTCATGGAATCAGGAAGCGATTATGAAGTAGTTAACGAGAAGGCTTCGTATACTTAAATTTACATGCACAAAGTATAAAGACAGAAATTAAAATAAATATAAAACTTTTTTATGCTCGACCATCCCGAAACGTAGTAATTATACACCTGGTAGCAGCCCTTTAATGGACCTCATTTAAGTACATCTATTCATTAAAGTTCAGGTGTTCCACCAATCAGAAAACACCATTGTAGCAATATGAAAGTGCAAGTATCGATTATTCTCGGATATGCAATCGAAAGACAACTAGCGAAACGTCACGGAGGCTGGAAATCCAATACTGTCGCAGAAGGTTATGTTCTGTTACTAATAATAATTAGCGTTAATTATAAATAATATTCAAATAAATTCAATTTGTCATCTCGTTTTTCAATGTCTAAATCAATTTCAAGGTTATATCAAGATTAATGTTTATTTTACTCTCTAGATTATATCAAGGTCAATTACATTCGTTTCTAGGAAAAAATCAATACTTTCGCGTCTGCGCACATCTCACAATTTACGAGATATTGCACAAGGTCAGTTCCGCTCCCCAGTCAGATAAGAATAACATGAATACTTATGAAGAATTTCAAATTAGAAATATGGTCGAGCATAAAAAGTCGTATGAAACTTGCCTATAATGGTAATTAAGACGCTCGTATGAAAATTATGAAACTCGCTTGCGCTCGTTTCATAAACACACTCGCATCTTATTTACTACCATTATAGGCTCGTTGAATAATGTAGTAATTTCAAATTACAAACATTCCTTTAAACGAAACCACGCTCACAACAAAAATCACGAATAGAATAAACGTCTTACGCATTTATAGAGATCCGATCAATTTCCTGTATTTTATTAGTTGGTTATTTAATTACGCTTTATCAGCTGCTATGGTTATCTAGCATCTGAATGAGATGAAGATGATAATGTCAACGAAATGAGTCCAGGGTCCAGCGCCCAGCATATTTTGTTGTGAATGGTTGAGAGACAACCCGGAAAAAAGCTCAGCCAGGGTTTGAACCCGGGCCCGCTGATTTCACGGTCAGATGTGCTTAATTTTACTCCACAGCGGTGGACTAATTTTCTCTTACTATAATTTTTCCATTTATTGTAGTCATAAGCAGTATACAGGGTGATTCATTATTACGTGTAAATACTTTGTGTGTGTATTGTAGAGGTGAAACTAAGACTAAAACGTTCTATACAACTTTTTCTCAGAACCTTTAATTCCAGAGTTCCAGTAGATGGCACCTACGTCATAGTAACTGCATAGGCATTACTGTTCTCCCACACATTTGGTGTGGTATTGTGGGGAATCAGTTACTCGGACCTCGAGTTCGCCTCTGCGGTTGACTGGGGAAATCTACCGCGCATTCTTGGAATGCGAATTGTATAGTCTGCTGCATGATATCCCTTTTCCAACGCGAGTGAACTTATGGTTTATGCTCGATGATGCCCCTGCGCATTACTGCCGCAACGTAAGGGCGTATCTCAATGCTGCGTATCCAGGTCAATGGATAGGTCGCGCAGGGCCAACTCCTTGGCCAGCCAGATCACCGGACATGAACCCTCTGGACTTCAAGTTGAGGGACAGCACTTTGAACATGCATTACACTAAGAATTGTGCAAATGTGGAAAGTCTAGAAGAAATTGCTTTACATTCTTTACTGTGTTTGGTTTTAGTTCACAAAACGTGCATAAGTGGACTGCCGAGGATATGGATTAGTGACTTTGGTTGTTTTTGTATTGAAGTCCAAATGCACTGTACGAAAGTAAAAATTAGTTTACTTTTGGCGTGTTATCCTTTCTTTGTTTGGGAGCGCAAGTTCCACGAAAAATGGCGTTAATTCTGGAATTAAAGGTTTTAAGAAAAAGTTGTATAGAACGTTTTAGTCTTAGTTTCACCTCTACATCACACACACAAAGTATTTACACGTAATAATGAATCAGCCTGTATTTGGATTACCTCCGCCTTCAACTCCAAATGCATTTCAATGCTATTTTTAGAGAACATTGATTTCCTCGGAACAAAACTTGCTTCAGGTCAAAAGAGGAGACAACGAGGTCTCGCTGTAGTAACCTTGCCCCCTCTTACCGTCCTGCAACGGATGTGATGACATTCTCTCCACTTCTTGCTATTTGTGACCTCCTCACTACAAGCTGACCCCTTGAAGTGTGTGCTCCTTGGCCAGCTTATTACTTACTTTAAGGGCCATGAATACGGAAGGTAATGGCTTCTGGAGAGTTCTACAACTCTTTTCTACAATACACAGTCCCTCGAGAAAAATCTTTTATATGCAGTAATTGAGAGGCCCAGTGGAAAAGGGACCCATGTTACATTCCTGTTGATTTCTAGTTTCTTCGCTAATTCGACAGATTTTTCCATCTAGGAACTCATTTATGAACTTCCAGTCTTGTGGCATGTGTTTACCGGACATGGTACGCATTTATAAATGCCTCTTCTTCACTTGAAGAGAGAGAATCTCAGTGGAATAAAAGCTTCTCTTATAAGATTTAGTTTTTCTGGCATGGGCCCCTTTTCTACTGAGCTCCTCAATTGTCTCTTTTTCAGAACACTCACAAAACTCGACATAAAATTTTAGATTAAAATTATTTTTCTAGTTACCAGGAATTTCAATCGCAAGTTCTTCCAGTAAAGGGGAGTGAGTTTGATTCCCGACATATATTAAGCAAAAATATTTTTTTTACTAATTATTTTTTATGAATCTGTTTTTAGTTGGTTATTTAACGACGCTGTATCAACTACGAGGTTATTTAGCGTCGATGAGATTGGTGATAGCTGAGATGAGGCCGAGGATTCGCCATAGATTACCTGGCATTCACCTTACGGTTGGGGAAAACCTCGGAAAAAACCCACCCAGGTAATCGGCCCAAGCGGGGGTCGAACCCGCGCCCGAGCGCAACTTTAGACCGGCAGGTAAGCGCCTTAACCGACTGAGCCACGCCGGTGGCTGATGAATCTGTTATATAAACAACTTTTCTGTATTACTTGAAAATATGATGGTAATTTTAACTTAATGGCTAGTTAAAGGGGAGAGGATGGTATTTTTGGTGAAAAATGAGTAAATTTTCAAAAAAAGAAATCTTTAAAATACCCTGTGATATGTGTGAAATGCATAGCATAACATTTTGTGGGTATCTGTGCTCTTATGGGATGTTGAGTCGCCATTTTTAAACTTCCTGCATTATGGATTTTTAAATCACTCGCCCACTTTTATTGTTGTTTCCAGTAAATTAAATTTAAAAAAATTTTCTTTATAATATCCTTTGCTATGTGTGGAATGCATTGCATAACATTTTGTGGATATTTGAGCCCTTATCGGATGTTGAGACGTCATTTTTAAACTTCCTGCGCTAGGGATTTTTAAATCAATCGCCCACTTTTATTGTTGTTTCCAGTAAATTAAAATTAAAAACAAAAAAAAAAAAATTCTTCATAATACCCTTCGATATGTGTGGAATGCATTGCATAACATTTTGTGGGTATTTATGCCCTTATCGGATGTTGAGACGTCATTTTTAAACTTCCTGCACTATGGATTTTTAAATCACACGCCCGCTTTTATCGGTTTCTAGTAACTTCATTTTTTTTTGCTACATTGCCAGACAAAAATGGATATAATTTCTGAACTATTAAAGATACATGCATGAAATATAGAACACACATTCTTTAGACTATTAGGAAACTTTTCTATGTAACAGAATTTTGTTAATTGATTTCATTTTAAAAATACGTCCATTTGTTTGCGAGAAAGGAAATCAGAAAATTGTTATTGAATTTTAATTGTTTATTTTACAAACGTAGGGACTAATATAAAAAATCTGTTACAGAGAGTTTGTAGAACATGCTTTTGCAAACACATTGCAAAAAACTGTTTGAATATATATTTAAAAACGGCTTAGATATATCGGTTTTAGTGCAATCCTGCATTGGATATTTTTTTTTTTCATATTGGGCCCCCAAATAATTTTTTTTCAAAATATTTTTATTTGGTTTTAAAAATACCATTCTCTGCCCTTAAGATATTAGTGAAATGCTTTGTGTGAAGTGTGACAATGTATGGGGCAGAAACATAGACATTACAACGAAGTGAAGAGAAGCAACTAGAAGCATTTGAAATGTGAATATGGAGAAGAATGAAGCGTGTGAAATGAACAGACAGAATAAGAAATGGACCTGGGTTGGAAAGAGTGATACTGAAACTGATCACGAAGAGAAAAAAGAATTGGCTGGGTCACTGGCTGAGAAGAAACTGCCTAATGAAGGATGCGCTGAAAGAAATGGTGAACGGAAGAAAAGTTTGACGCAGAAGAACATATTCATATAATGTCAAAGAAGTCTTCATATTGATCCAGCGATTTAAAATTCCCTCACAAAACGCCAATCAGTTGACAATATCGCCACAGTCTACTATATACAGTCGCGAAGCTTGAGGTGATTTTTTGCAAATCTCGTGATAAAGCGCTCCAAGCGGTTAGCAACTAGAAACAATAGACTGCCCACGGTCGACTGTGGACTGTGTCGTATTTCCATCGAGTGCTAGCTCGTTGCGTATTTCACATTGATGCTTGTGAAATGTTCGTTATTGGTTGTAATGAAAATGTTAATGGCTAAAATACAATAATTGGAATAATAATATTTTACTAGAGACGTAGAAAAATTAAGTTTATTTTAATGAAATTTATTTATCACGTTTTATTTTCAATTCTGGTGGGATTATTATTGCTTAGGCCTATTTTTTTTTCAAAGGATATGTTTTTAATTATAGCTGTTAATTTTGTTGTTATTTTTATTTGTTACTTTACTAGAGACGTAGAAAAAGTCTGTTACAATAAAATTTATTGATCACGTTTTATTTCCAATTCTGGTGTGATTATTATTGCTTAACCTCATCCCACTTTGTTAACTACGTAAGCCTACACTACAAGTAGCGGTACACGTAAGTTACTCCATTAATTCATATTTCCATTATTATTGTTGTAAAGGGAAATGCAAATTAATATTTATTGGTTTCATAGTTAATTATCGCTATAATCTTGAATGAGTGAAGCTACATATTATAGTAAATTTCAGTTCGTTTTGCACAAACAAAAATAATATTAACCTATTTCTTGCAGGTATCTTCGAGTTTATGGTGGAATTTAATACACTTCATTAAAATAATAAATTAACTTTATGCATTTAATATTTCAATAATGGAAGGAAGGTGTTAATTTCTCCAAAAGAACACGACAACGAAAGTGTAACATTTTGTCGTCTGCTAGGAGAGAGATCTGCGATGATGAGGCGATAGTAGCGATCCTAGTGGTGGGCAACTACCCATGTTTGCATTTTTACTACATATTGAGCTTCGTGACTGTATATAGTAGACTGTGATATCGCGATGTTTTAATTGATGTAGTACCTGAATTTTGTACGGATGAAAATTTAAGTTGCATAAGCAGATGGATTGGGATCATGGCGCCATAAATAAAAATATAAAATTCACGCCTAGCAGCTTTAAAAGTGTCTTGTAAAACTTTTTATTACAAGAGCACGTTATACACCGCTCCACCTTTCCATGATGACTAAATGTTATTGTATTGGCACCAGACTGTGTGTGCAGTTTATGAAAAACTATTTATGGATCTAGAGAGATGCAACTTTTACAGATTTGTGGTATCGTAATGAGTTATAGTTTAAAATTATTGGGCCTTATATTCGGGCTATTCCATATGAAATCGATCAGTAAAAAACATCGCATTTTTTATATTCTAATTTTTTCCCTATTTATACAAGGTGCTGAGGAGAGTGCATTTTCAAAAATATACTATCGAAAGCCAAACGGTTTTCGTATTGTTGAGCGACAAATTTAGCGTATTTCAGAAAAACAAGCCTCTTTCAGCGCTCAGAACTCTGGAACCATTTACTGCATAACATTGAACGGGAGCTCATTTTGAAGCTGACATTTGGTAGGTTATGATAAGAAGTAATTCTTATTTTTATTGTGTACAGAGAGACAGATAATCAGATTTCACTTACTTTTAGGCTTTTCGCTCATTTGTACAAATGTAAAACTTATTGAGAAAAAACCTTGCATTATTAAGAGGGATTCGGCATTGTTTGCTTAGTGGTACGGTAATAAGTTTCGAGGGTATTAAATAGATTATTTTCACACGCCTAGACCTGAACGGCGCAGTACTGCACGCACTGGCCGAGAGCTGAAGATAAGCGAGCGTTGGGCGTCAATTTACTCCTGTGTTTATGAAAACCTGTGATAAAGCTAGCCCAGCTATGCGCTACTAGACGAAATATCACGTGTTTGTCTCCTGGCCTTGCTTGTCTCGGCTAGCTCCCGTCTCACAGTCAGCTGGTTAGTTCAAGCGCGTACTATTTATTTTCTTTATTTGATATTTTCAATACTTTATCAACATACCATCAGTAAAAAATATGTGTTTATTTGTACTTTCAATGCGGAATCTAACTATACATATATTTTTAAAATATTTTTTCCTGGTCAAAGGCGCCTTAATTAGGAAAAATCTAAATTTCTCCATTTCCATAAAAAGTAAGAAAATCTGTTTATATGTCAATATAAACTTTAATTTCTCAGCATCAAAATAAACCATGATTTTGATCATTGGGTGAAAGGGTTTCGGAGCTACAACAGTTTAAAGTTGCAAATTTTACGAAAATACGATAAATTTAAATATTTTTAATTTAAACACTATGAAGTTCTGATGCCTCAAACTTTGCACAAACCATTGTATCACAGTTCTCTACGTACAAAAAAGTTTCATTGTATTTAGAAATTGTAAGGTCAATATTCTCTGTATTTCGGTCTATTTGAGATGGAATAACACATTCACATAAGAATTAATAAAACTTGCGTTATACATTACAGTACTATACTATTTATTTAAAGAGGAGTAACCCATTTTACTGATGTGTAATTCAAGACGAGTTTACTTCTAACAGACATATGTCTTCTGAATGCCAATAATTTCTGTGTTCTTGCTGGACACAAATACTTTTCAAGAGCCCTTCTACAGTATTGTGAAGTATATAGAAGGGGATGTCGACAATAAAGATCTCCGTTGTCATGTGGATAAGAAAAGAGAACAAACCCCAGGCTTTGGAAGATAATGTAATCAAAAGTCCAGCTATGAGTCTACGCAGACATAACTTAGAGATTTCAGGCACTACATAAAAAAAATCTGTGGGGACTTCAGTGAAGAAGCCTTCTAGACCCTAGGGGCCTCCTCAGGCCCATTAGGGACAAACGGACGTTCTGTTAAGTTTTCTTCCCCCCTTTCCTCTTTGCCTCACTTTTTTTCTACCCTTTCTTCGCTTTTCTTTTATGAAGTCAACCGGCAAATCTGCAATAGTGGACGCTAGGTCGAACAACCGCCTGGGTAGCTAGACAAGGGGGAAGCGGAAGAAGAGAAAGTTAAAGAAAATAAGGATGATACGTGACATGACTTTGAAGAGGGTAGTGCTGCCAGTTCGAGAATGACCCCTCCGCCTAAGAGGGAGAAGGATCTCAGAGCTGCCCCCGGAATCACTAAACCCTGCTTTAAACGTCCCAGCGGCTGAAGAAGAAATCGGAGAGGAAATGAGGAGCTTGGGACGTAATTGGCAAGATATCTGAAAGGCAGATATTTCTCTACGCCTTGAGTAAACTTGGAAGTGTACGCCAAAGAAGAGATGATTCAGTTTCAATTTACATTCAAAATTAACCAGCAACCAAAGTTTAAGCTTCCTGAACACTTACATCTCATAAAACTATCCCTCTTTATAAGGAAGCAATGAAAAATTGAGGGGTTAACTGGAACAAGGGCGTAACTCAAGATAATCAACAAAAAATATCTGTACCCTGCATCTCTTGCTGGAATATGGCACTATTCATATTGTAACTTTATTCCAAAGCAACAATAATTACTCACTTTCTATACAATTTAACTCTACTCCCGTCAACAATGGGATTTCCAGTCCACACAGTAACACAGTATTCGTTATTGCACTCCACAGACGACGACAATGACAATTTACTTGGATTATTGAGAACAATGAACTGTTAATTTTAACTAATGTTCACAAAGCACTATTCACAAATCAGAACTGTCAGTTGTCAGTTCACAGTTCGTTTGCCTTGGCTAGTTCTTCTAGCCCAGTCACTCAGGTTCACCGTATCTCGAACCGCAGACCATCAGAGACAGTCCACTGAACCTCGAACTCAGGTCCCCCAACTCAGGACTTCCGGCTCCACAGTTACGGACACAACTCAAGTCGAACTTCGGTCTCCAAGCTGGCTTCACTGTTACACAATACTGGCTGGCTTGCTGTCCATTGACTACAACAACACTGCAACTAACTAAAGGCCCATTCACAATGAAAATCAAACATAAACATAACGTAAGCATAAAACCTTGTGTCCATGTTATTTAATGAAAGCATTCACAATGAATTACATAAGCATAAACTTAATCTTAATCATAAGACGTTAACATGAAAGTTTGCAAACTCCAAACTTTCATGCTTATGTTTATGCGATTTGGAAACGGTACACAAGCGGAAAGCGTGTTTTCACTTTTTAACATCTCATGGGCTTTGCCTACAGGCAATATTTTGATCTACTGGCCGTGATGATAGCTAGGCGCCCAACATGGAATCATATGACGAAAAGTTGATTATTTTACATCTCCGTTTCTTTGATTTGAAGTATTGAAAGCCATATACTGATGCCATTGTAGTTATTAGAAACATAAATTGAATAGCTACATCGTCAGTCATTGTGCAATTCTCCATTTTTATGTAATAGATTCTGTAGTTTTGTTGATTCGGTATGTTTGTTTCCACACACGTGTTATGTTTACGTTATGTTTAATTTTCATTGTGAATGGGCCTTGGCTACTTAAGTGTGTGGCATATGTTTATGTGCTTATGTTAATGTTTACGTTATGTTTAATTTTCATTGTGAATGAGCCTTAAACTGCTGCTCAAGTTCACTCGCGTGTCGTATTTATAACTAAACCATAGTTACGAGAAATTTCTACAATGCTAGAAATTTCCACGGGTGTCCAGAGATAGCACTCTCGAATTATCTGGATATCTCCCCTATCTGCCGCGGTCGCTCTCTCTCCTCTCCTCTCTCCTCTCCACGCCACAGCACATGCCACAGGAAGTAGATGCGCGCGCACTTGCGCCGAACCACGGCAGACCTTGTAATCCTTCTGCCGGTCGTGAGATCGTATCCCAGCTCTGTCACAATATACTGGGTGTTCATTTCAAAGTGTGTCATGATGTCACTGTTGTTGGGTCACCGATTTGAAGCGGGTTTCAGCTTATATGTTAGAGAAGTTGCCTATTATTTAAGGCGTTCTTCAATCTGAACTTGAGAACGTGTACGGTATAACTTGAACGTCGTAGCAACAGATGGCGGTCTGTACGGTCTGTGTGCTACCATAACCTCTTTCGAACTGTGTTTTGCGCGGGCAAGTCGTACGCAGGGTATTTGTTATCATCGGTTGCGTACGGTAACATTCCACAACACAAATCAAATGCTCCGTGTCCATGTTGACCGTCGAAGTTAATGTCAACAAATACGTAAGTAATCGTCTTAACCCTCTCCCCATATCCCAACAGTACGTATTTCCAAACAGTTCACATTCCTGCCACTACCGGCGTTACCGTACGTATCGGTACGTACTCTTCAGAATGAACGCCGTACTTGCTAGGCAACTTCTCTGTCTCTTAGGTTATACACCTCTGCGGAAGTGTAGGAAGATTGAATTCTCTAGACTCATCAGCTAGCCACATGACGGCATACAGCGAGCCATGACACATTTTGAACTGAACACCCAGTATATTGTAGGATAATACCACAGTCTACTATATACAGTCGCGAAGCTTGAGGTGTTTTTTTGCAAATCTCGCGATAAAGCGCTCCAAGCGGTTAGCAACTAGAAACAATAGACTGTCCACGGTCGACTTTGGATTTAGAGTGGACTGAGTCGCATTTCCATCGAGTGCTAGGTCGTTGTGTTTTTCACATTGATGCTCGTGAAGAAAAATCCTAACATCTATTTGTTATTTTACTTATAGATGCAAAAAGTGGTTAATAAACAGCAGGAGGGAAGATCTAATGACAAAGAATGAAGCATATCTTTATAATAATATAAAGTTTTGCTCTCTTCATTTCGAAAACACACAATTTATGAATGAAAACAAAAATAAATTAATCTGGAATGCAGTTCCAACTTTATTTGATGTTTTAAATAAACCTGTTCTGTTATTACCTGCAGCTGAGAAACAAAAGCTTTGCACTAATTCTACGTCTGTATCAGCTGATTCCTTGAATAATTGTACATTTTCAGACAACTTAGGCCTACTTTTTTTTGAAAGGATATGTTTTTAATTATAGCTGTTAATTTTGTTGTTATTTTTATTTGTTACTTTACTAGAGACGTAGAAAAAATAAGTCTGTTACAATAAAATTTATTGATCACGTTTTATTTCCAATTCTGGTGTGATTATTATTGCTTAACCTCATCCAACTTTGTTAACTACTACAAGTACCGGTACACGTAAGTTACTCCCATTAATTCACATTTCCATTATTATTGTTATTATATTATTGTTGTAAAGGGAAATGCAAATTAATATTTATTGTTTTCATAGTTCATTATCCCTATAATCTTGAATGAGTGAAGCGATTATAGTAAATTTCAGTTCGTTTTGCACAAACAAAAATAATATTAACCTATTTCTTGCAGGTATCTTCGAGTTTATGGTGGAATTTAATATACTTCATTAAAATAATAAATGAACTTTATCCATTTAAAATTTCAATAATGGAAGGAAGGTGCTAATTTTTCAAAAGAACATGACAACGAAAGTGTAACATATTTTGTCATCTGCTAGGAGAGATCTGTGATGATGAGGCGATAGTAGCGATCCTAGTGGTGGGCAACTACCCATGTTTGCATTTTTACTACATATTGAGCTTCGCGAGTGTATATAGTAGACTGTGATAATACGTTCTCTTGTGATTACAATGAGTTCAATGGCTAATGTTTAAACATTGTACGAGAACGAAGTATTCAATGTTTTTAAATTACGTCTTTCTTCCATAAAAGAGGGTTGAAAATACTGCAATACTGTTAACTTTTCTATATTTCTAATATTTCTGTAGGAATGGCTAGATACAGATCTATATATATATATATATATATATATATATCTCCCACAAGGGTAGCTGCCCTTCAGTAAGGGTTGCCAAAAGACACAGCATACTAAAGAAATAAAATAAACAAACATTTGCGTTATCACTATTTACGATGATATTTTCAAATGGAAGCTACCCTTGGGAAAGTACTTTTATTCAACAATTATTAGTAATCAAATAGAATATAAGGAAACTTAGGTGTACAGGTGATTACGTAAAATCTGAACAGAATATTTCATTACGTCTATAGCAATAATTTTAAAAATATTTAAAGGAATTCCAAAAGACTTAAAACATTCAACTGAGAATTTTGGAATTGTTCCCCTTGGTCCGAACAATAGGCGAAATACTTCAATCTGTCCTTGTATATGATAATAATCCCTCAAGTATTGAATTGTAGGGTCATAGATGGTCTTCTTTTCTCCATGTACTGCTATGGGTTGTTCAACTGCAGTTTCAAAGCGCACGGTGGGATCGGTGATAATTCCTCTGTCATTTCTTCTATCAATGGCAATGATGTCAACTCGCCGAGAACTTCCATCTTTTGCAAGGCAGTGGACTTCTTGGTGAACCTCGTAGAAGGAAGGAAGACTTTTAGCAATAAGTTCTCGTACAACAATGAAGATAATTACAATGTACGTTCTACAAAAAAAATATATATGTGTTCGTTTATTAAATTATTATCACAACATTAAAAATAATTAATCCCACTTATTTCACGTTATCATTTTAACTAAAAGTATCTAGAATATAGGTTACAAACACTATACCACTTTAAGTGATCTAATAACCTAACATAAACAACATCTAGAATCTTGTGAGGACTATTGCAGCATTTGCTTCTCATATCTGTCATTACCAGGGAAAGGATTTATATGTAAATACATATTTACTTATAAAGCTAATATAATTTATATTTTGCATTATCTTTATGTTTCACAATGTGTAGGGTTGAAAAATCCTACTTTTATTTTCCATATTTTTCCATATTTTAGAGTTTAGTACATATTTTCGTTAATTTCCATATATTTTCCATATTTCATATAAAACAGTCCATATTATATTAGGTTTAACAATAAAACAAAACAAAATTCCATTAACTTTTA
Source organism: Periplaneta americana (assembly GCF_040183065.1). Lineage (NCBI taxonomy): Eukaryota > Metazoa > Arthropoda > Insecta > Blattodea > Blattidae > Periplaneta > Periplaneta americana. Next base: position 192,256,520 of record NC_091120.1, on the reverse strand, counting down.
AAAATACATTTCAACAATAGAGATTTAAACACATGTTCAGTAATCCCTTTAACATCAGAGTTATTTGAAAATTAGCAGTCCTATCAACAATGGGAAAGTAAGTTACAAAACTGTATTAATTTAATTTAAAATTTTTAACAGACTTCAGTTGTGCAGCTCAACAGTTAAATGCCAGTCAGAGTACACATAGGTTCAGTTTTGTAAATCATACTATAAAGACGGTAAATATGCCAAAAGTACGTCATTCAGTCAATTTAAAATCAAAACTAACAAGTTACATTTCAGAATTTAAAGAAGATGGTTTATCAATTGACAATAAAATATTATTTTGTAATTTGTGTCAGTGTGCAGTATCATCTACACAAAAGTTCCTGGTGCAACAACACATTACAACTAGTAAACATCAGGCCAACAAACAACTAAATTCCAAGCAGAGACAATTGTTTTTAACACAACCAACAACATCGAATGTAAGATCTGAGTTTAACATCGACCTGTGCCGTTCTCTCATCTCTGCTGATATTCCTCTCTACAAACTAAAGAATAAGGTCTTCAGGGAATTCCTTGAAAAATATACTCAACATACAATCCCGGATGAGTCAACACTTAGGAAGACGTATGCTCCATCCATCTACGATGAGACAATACAGAAGATAAGAGATGAAATTAAAGATAGTTCAATTTGGGTTTCCATTGATGAGACTCCCGACAAAGAAGGTAGACTTGTTGGTAATGTAGTTATCGGTTTGTTAAGTGAACAATATTCTGAACGAATTCTTTTACATTGTGATGTTCTAGAAAAGTGCAATAACAAAACTATAGTTAAACTGTTCAACGAAGCTATGGGTATCCTGTGGCCAAAGGGTATTATGTACGATAATGTGTTATTCTTTATTAGCGATGCTGCCCCTTATATGGTCAAAGCTGGACAAGCATTATCTGTTGTATATCCTAAATTGACTCATTTTACTTGTGTGGCGCATGCATTTCATCGTGTGGCAGAAGTGGTCAAAGACAATTTCCCTAAAGTAGATTTGTTGATTTCATCAGTGAAAAAAGTATTTCTCAAAGCTCCCAGTAGAGTTAACGTGTTGAAAGAAATGTACCCTGAAATTCCATTGCCACCAAAGCCAATTTTAACTAGATGGGGTACATGGCTAGAAGCAGTTGAATATTATGCCGAACATATAGACTCTATTAACAATGTTCTCCTTGCATTGGACTCTGAAGATGCAGTCTCAATTGATACTGCGAAAACAGTTACCTGTGACATAAGTGTGAAGAATGACTTAGCTCACATTCAGCATACATTTTCATGCATCATAAAAACGCTCAAAAGTCTCCAAAATAGGCACCTTTCACTATCTGAAAGTTTTGAAATTATAAATAGTACTGTGGAACAACTGAATCGTGGTAGAGGTAAAGTTGCAGATGCAGTAAGAGCTAAGGTGGACACTGTACTTTCAAAAAACCCTGGATATGAAGAACTACAAAAGGTTGTTGCTGTGATGAGTGGTGAATCAACAGTGAAGATTAACTTGGACTTATCCCCAGCAGACATTGTGAAATTGAATTATGTACCAGTTACTTCTTGTGACGTCGAACGCTCTTTTAGTCAGTATAAATCTATCCTCAGAGACAATAGAAGAAGATTCACTTTTCAGCACTTGAAAGAAATGTTTGTAACCTATTGTTATGGTAACAGACAATAAAAATTGTGTTTTGTTGAAACTACATTGGAAGATAAGGTACGTCCATTATATTTTTTGTTTAGTTTGATTAAAATGTACCAATATAGTCATTTTTTTATAATTTTAAGTCCATATTTAATTCCATATTTTGGTAAAAATCCATATTTAATTCCATATTTTGGTAAAAATAACTACATATATATTTACATATTTCATATATTTTTAGTCCATATAAATCCGTTCCCTGGTCATTACAGTATCTCCTAGTTTCACTATATTTTGTACAGTTATCACTCGTTTCTTAGATATTGTGACAGCGACGTGAGATTCGAACTCACGACCAGCGTCCCGCGAGAGAGCATATCGCGCGGGCTTCGCGGGCACTGTGGGACGGCGCGCGGCGGAGAGGGGAAAGGCCCACGCGACGAGGGGAGAGTGCACGCGCAACTGCTGCATGCGGAGTAAGGGGGAATGGACCTTCCCGACCCTTCCAGAAGTGTTTCGAAGTGGAGATATCCAGATAATTCTCTACACACCTGTAGAAATTTCTCGCAACTATGATTTTGCTATAAAAGAAGAAGCGCCAGCGAACTCGAGCAGTTTCCAGTTTTCAGTTGATTAGTCAGCCAGTCAGTGAGAAAGCCAGAGCAAGCAAGCCAGTCTTGTGTACCGGAGTTCGGCTCGAGTGTGCGTCCGCAACTGTATCAGCATCCGAAGGCCTGAGTTCGAGTGCAGTGGACCGCAGTTGGAGGGACCTGAGTTCGAGTACAGTGAACTGTCTCTGAAGGTCTGTGGTTCGAGATACTGTGAACTCGAGTGACTGAGATAGAAGAACTGTGAACTGAGAACTGATAGTTATGATTTGTAAATAGTGCTTTGTAAATATTAGTTAAGATTAACAGTTCATTGTTGTTCGTACTAGTCCAAGTAAATTGTCATTGTCGTCGGTGGAGTGGTATAACGAATACTGTGTTGAGTGAAAATCCACTTGTTGACGAGAGCGTTTCAAGTGAATTGTAGAAAGGAAATATTGTTGTGGCGAATGAATTACATTGTTGTTACTAATAAAATTCACAATATTTTAAACAATGACAGAATAAAGGATTTGCATAAAAATTCTTCTCAGTCATGATGCTGTACACCCAAGAACATTCTCGGTGCTGTAGTTTTACAGTTGATTGACGTTGCGTAATGGTCGTCCTCTCCAAATATCCCGTAAGAAATGTATCCTGTTGGTTTTTGATTCCAGTTTCCCAAAATCCTCAATGGAAAATGGCTTGTTCCTCTGTAGACATCTCATATTTCTTCTGGCAGCAACTGGCTTAAATGATTTGTTGCTAACCTATCAGAAATATGGTCGTTCCTAAATGACTGACTGTTAGCCTGGACCTAACATTTTATAGCACTGCATGCGCCTATATTATTAGTATCTTATATTCATTCTCCACTGACAAAAATAATGTAAGTAAGTAAGTAAGTAAGTAAGTATTTCTTTACCATTTTTCCTGACCTACTTTTGCAAACTTTGCCGTAATTTCGTCGTCGCTAGGTAGATTATTCTTTCATAATTTGTTAAACCGTTTCCGTTTTCTACCTTTCCATATGTAATTAATTTTCGCTGATACTTTCAACATCAGAAAGGTTATATTCGCTTCCATTAGGCGAAAGATAGAATAGATCAGAACATTCGTCAGACAACGCGAACATCCTTGCAGTTACCTTCGCCGGTCCTCGAGTCCTCGAATCACGGTAGTAAGATGGAAAACGGACGCAATTCAATAATACCCCTCTATTGTAATCTATTGGGAGTAGAGGCATACTATTGTGGTGGTTGGTAGAAACGCCTCCAAAGAACGCATATAACCATTTTACGGATAAACGCAGTAATTCGAATTACGCCCTTCTTCCATCTAACTCCTCAATTGCAAGATTATTCCGTCACAATAAACCGGAAACGAGAATCGGAACGAAAACGAAAACGGCAAAATTGTTAAAATGTGTACATTTAAATGTGAGCATTCACAATTAACGAAAAGCTTGCCGGAGCCCGGGATCGGGAACTGAGAGTTGGCCAAGTTTCAACTTTGGCGTTCACGTTTCCGATCACTGCCCACTAGATTCATTTTATTGTCATCTAAAAGCTAGTTTGTCGTCATATATTTTGTAGCAAGAAGACCGTGACATAACCTATGCATTATTTTGTTCTGTGCTGTGCATAATGGAGCAAGTTTTATTTGATGAGATTCTAATTTTGAGTGTTGAGGAAAATCCTCACATTTACGATAAAGATAAAAAAATGAAGGAGAATACGTGGCTTTCAATAGCTGCATCTTTGAACACCGATCGTAAGTGAATCATATTTTATTACTGTATTGGTTGTATTACACATTACATATTCATGCTTCTATTCAATAACTACTGTTGTGTTCATTTTTGTTCTGTTACAAATGTTTCTTCTGTAATTATTTTACGTTATGGTAGACTTAAAATAGGTTGTGATAATAAAGATGCATGGGCATATTTATAGTACCGTACCTAATGAAATGTTTCAGTTGAAATTTCGAAGTTGGTTAATCTGTGTTTATGTTGGCTGCCTTGTACTGATGAGAGAACGCCATTGGTCAATTATACACAAATAACATCAGAATGCGTAATATCGACTTTACATATCGTTATTGACATGCATATCGATATGCATAGTCGTCTACGTTCTCGGTTTATTGTGAATCAAAAATTTTCATATTCACGTCCTCTGCTTCTCGTTTTCATTCTGGTTCTCGTTCCCGGTTTATTGTGAACCAGCCTTAACTTACCGTAATTGAAGGGCTGGAACCCAATATACGGTAAAGGTTGGTGTATTACGAGCAATATACTGAAAGTTCTTTTTGAGAATTTATTACAATTTTACTAAGTGAGAGAAGGACCGGTTTTGTGTAGAAACTTGTCCACGAACATTCCCTTAATACGCTGACGCAAAAAACAGATCTTCCTCTCGGTCAGTAAAATTGTAATAAATTTTCAAAAAGAACTATCAAAATATTACCCGTATCACAGTATTACCTACCTTTACCCTATATTTAAAAGTCTGTAATAACGAATGTTTTCAACCACATTGAGTCATCTTCAGGTTATAGCATTATAACTCTCAGAATAAAATTAATAGGTCTTTATTTGAGACGAAAGACACAACATACGACGTATACTCTTTCCCAAGATACAGAATTATTCCTTTTTTTTCGTTTCAGATTTTTAAATGCCCTCCGGCTTACAGCAGATAAATAGCAGCCGTACAGTCTCTTGTTAAGATAATTACAGCTTGCTTGTAAAAACATTTGTTACGCGTGGGAGAACAACTGGAGGAGGACTTTAAATGTTTAAAATAAAATGCGTAGGATCTATTGTTCGGTCCCTAAATAGAGCAGTAATATACAAAACTATTAACGATTTACCACTCTTAAATAATGATGTTCGTAAATATAGAAATATCAGAAATCACTACAATATACGTACAGTATAATTAATTTCGATGTGCTTTCGCAAAAGAAACTTAAATTCGGTGTTATTCCATTTTAAAAAATGTAACTTTTTTATTCTCATAATGCAAAACACATTACTAAATATAACTACACAGACTAGAGGCATGTACTATCAAGGGAATGGTAACGATCTTTGTTCATTTTAAGAATAATTACAGTTTTCTATACACACATGTTGTCTAGAGAAATTTGTTGAAAATTCTTCCATACTGCATGTCAATAATATAATACAGAGTGAGTAAAAAGTATGTAACAATGCTTGTAACTTTCTTATTTCTAATTTTATGAAGAGACTATTTATACAAAAGTTGTAGGATATCAAAGAAGGAATATTTTGAACATGTTTTTAAATACTATGCTTTTCTTTTACAAAGGGTGTGCCAAGGAGTCTGTTTTTTTAAATGACACAACGTATTTATTTCCCCATTTTTGGCTTCTTCAGGTCTCAGTACGTACAAAATACTTTTTTTTTTTGCCATTTAAAAACTATTGCTTTTTGACAATGTATGTGTACTCAATAAAGACAAATTTTAATACTTCAGCACACCCATTTTAGGAGGCTTTGGATTAAACAATTGCAGACGAAAGCTAATAGGAACAAGTGAATAAAGTTAATAAAAACAATTGAATAACAATGTTTAATGTTATATTTTATTTAACGAGCTCGCAACTGCAGAGGTTATATCAGCGTCGCCGGATGTGCCGGAATTTTGTCCCGCAGGAGTTCTTTTACATGCCAGTAAATCTACTGACATGAGCCTGTCGCATTTGAGCACATTTAAATGCCATCGACCTGGCCCGGGATCGAACCCGCAACCTTGGGTATAGAAGGAAAGCTTGAATAACAATATTAATATTATTTAAATTTATAACTTAAAAATACACACTGTAGAATATGCATAATTTTTTTCTCTTTGTTGTTAATGCTTCATGGTTGTTCTGGCAGGTGGAGTTACTTGTCAAAAATGTGAAGCTGAAAAGTGTGTTCAGGTTACCGCCCAGCGAGAGTTCTGATATATTTTATGTTTTATAATTGGCTAATTAATATTAACCATCATTCTCACATTCATACAAATTTCCAGACTCTAAACACCCAGGGAATTTTTCTTCTTCAAGAAGAATTCACCGAGAGTCGAGTCCGGGAATCGAACCCGGAACTCCAGATCTGAAAGCCAGCATGCTGACCAACAGGCCACGGAGGCAGTCAAATATGCACCATTGAAATTTAACTGCAATAGTAATGCAATACATGGATTTTATGCCACAACAACAACAAACTATTAAAACCAAAATTAGCATTGTTGTGTTGTATCATATGTTGATTTCAGTTTTCAAAAAGTGCTCAAAATGGCTCCCATTTACTACCAAACAATGCATGAATCTGTCTTTGAAATTGTTTAATGTTTAACCATTGTTATTCAATTGCTTTTTATTAGCTGCATTCACTTCGACCCTGCTACTAAGGTCCCTGAGCCAAATAACGCCATGCATACCTTTAACGCCACCCTATTAAAATTTGTTAACGACACAAGTTTTCGGTAGTGCACTACTGTAGCCTGCATTCGCTTGCAATCTAGTGATGAAATGAGTTACTAGCTGTCCGCTGACATTTACGAGTGACATTATTTTCCATCATTTTCCTGTTGTGTGTTGATAGTGAATGGCTGTTCTTATATCAAGGTAAGAGGCAATATTTTATTTTGTGTGTTGAGCGAATAATAACTATATTAAACTATATATTTTCGTGATCCTTAAACATTCTTCTATGTATAGAAAGTATTTGCTATCTATAAAATTTGAAAATGTTAGAGAAACAGGCATGTCATGTTATCAAGTACTCAGTAGCGCTTTAACGCCATGTGGCGTTAAAAGTCTACAGACAAAATTTTAGCTTATGTAAGTACTAAGGTTGACAGTACAGCATCAGTGTGAAAACATCAGGAAAATCACTAAGCTTTCAACTTACAAATGTTCAGAATGTGCAGTGATGATATTGGTTCAATTGCTTATAGAACTCTTATTTTTTTTTTTATTTTACATAACTTAATTTTTTTGTTTTACTTATTGGAAAACATTCATATTAAACTAAGGTAAATACTTTTCTGTTTAATAACTTTCTACTGTGTCACATTGTCTCTTTTTTAAAGAAAGGAGTCACTGGAAAACATATTTTCCTAATCCATCAGTTTCAGATCAAGAATCTTTCATTAGTATTGAGTGATTTTTTATTTTTTATTAACAGAAACTCAAATTTAGTCGCTTAGTTTAATTTGTATTGCTTAGGAAAAATAATTCATTAACAATTATAAGTGTATAGGTTACTAGAAAATAGATGGCGTTAATTGGACAACCTGTTCCTAATAACGCCAGTTTACAAAGTTTTCCTATTTGAGTTCTAATTCTTGTTCGGTATATAATATATCCATTTTCATTGTGCTATTTTGTAAAGATAAGATTACAGTTTCTATTTCATAATTTACGTGTTTATACATAACTTATTTCCAGAGCAAAAGTGACTGAAGTGTTAAGGTGGCGTTATTTGGTACGTGTACCTTAGTAAATATTAAGGGCGGCAGAAACTCTTTCCATAACGAATTATTGTGTAACTGAATATTCCATGTTTGGCACTGTTTATCCCTCTGCATCAGACTGTGATTATTCCAAACACCCTGTACTCCGTTTACCCTCCATAAAGAAACAGTATCACGAAAAGCTTTTGCCTCTGTACGATAATGAGAATTAGAGGACGAGAGAAACTGTTCAGAGATTGAAAAACATCAAACACGGAGAAATGGGGGAGAAAAAAAAAACTCCTAGAGCGGATTTTGAGAAATAGTCCCATCGCTCTTCTCTAAGAAGAAAGCACTTGCGAGAAAATAACCTATCATAACAGACAATAGGGAGACTGAAGGAGGGGCGATAAATCACACAACGCATCTCTTTCGGACAATCGCTCTAAAGGCAAGATCATTTACATTATCATAAAAAATGAATAGCAGACAGAAAGTGGCTTTTCAAGAAGTGAGTGCCTGCATATGTATTACGTATTATTGCTTTTCTTAACTTCTTGGAAGAATGGCGAATACAGATATCCAATCGAGTAGAAGGAAGCAATCAAATGTTACGACTGGGGAACAAAAACACACAAATAGCATCGGAATGCCTGAAATAAAAGAGTTCAGATAATGTATTCGACTTCTGAAATATGCCATTAGCGAAGAACAGTTTTCTTTTAATAGTTACTATTATATAGGGACCTTTCCCGCATTATAAAGTCTGATCCGTTTGGCAAAAGATGAAAAAAAAATGCTATAAAAATTATATCAGGGGAGATAATCGATTTCAGTTTCAGTAGCTATGATGTTAATTACACCAAAGGAGATTCGTATCACTAATTTACGAACGAAAGAAATGAAATTATAAATTTGTTAATTCATTTAGCAATTAATCAATATCTATTATTTTTTTATTTATTTTTCATTGGTTTCTTTCTTTCATTCATTATTCGTTAATTTCTTTAGTTCTTATTTCTTTCTTCTTTCTCCATTTTTTCTTCGTTTCTTCCTTTTTCCCTCTTTCTTTCTGTCATCAAGTCTTTCTTCTTTATTATTTTATTCCTTCCTTTCATTTATTTATTTCTTTCTTTCTTTACTTCTTTATGTCTTCAATTCGTCACTCTTTGTTCATTTCTTTACTTATTTTTCTGCCTTCCTTCATTCATTTCTCTATTTCTGCATTCCTACCTCCAATTTTTCATTTATTTCCTTTTCTTCATTTTTTACTTCTTTCTTCCTTTCTTCACTTCTTTCTTTCTTTATGTCTTTACTTCTTTATTTCTTTCATCAATTCTTTACTCCTTTCTTCATTTCTTTCTTTCTTCAATTCTTTACTCCTTTCTTCATTTCTTTGTTTATTTTGCCTTCCTTCCTTCATTTCTTCACTTCTTTACTTTTTTATTTCTTTATTTCTTCAATTCTTTACTCCTTTCTTCATTTCTTTCTTTCTTCAATTCTTTACTCCTTTCTTCATTTCTTTGTTTATTTTTGCCTTCTTTCCTTCCTTCACTTCTTTACTTTCTTATTTCTTTACTCCTTTCTTCATTTCTTTCCTTCTTCAATTCTTTACTCCTTTCTTCATTTCTTTCTTTCTTCAATTCTTTACTCCTTTCTTCATTTCTTTCTTTCTTTCTTCAATTCTTTACTCCTTTCTTCATTTATTTCTTTCTTCAATTCTTTACCCATTTCTTCATTTATTTGATTATTTTTGCCTTCCTTCCTTCATTTCTTCACTCCTTTACTTTTTTATTTCTTTCTTTCTTCAATTCTTTACTCCTTTCTTCATTTCTTTCTTTCTTCAATTCTTTACTCCTTTCTTAATTTCTTTCTTTCTTTCTGCCTTCCTTCATTTCTTTCTTTCTGTATTTCTGCAAGAAGCCAATAGAATTAACGGTGTTCTTGCTACGACTAGGTAAACAAAATGCCGTTTATTTCAAGGCGAAGAGCAAAATGCGTGTTGTGTTATACCGAATTTCAAAGTATAACATTAGTTCGACGTCATTTTTGCCGTGAATATGGTGTTCGTGGCGCTCAAAATTACAAGACGATAATGTTATGGTATCGAACGTTTAAAAAAACTCAATCTGTCAAGATGCAACGCATTGGTAGACGTAGGCATGTTCTCGAAACTGAAGCTGTTATGTTTCATAAAAGGAAGAAGTGGAAGGACTTAAAACTCAGTGTTTATTAGCGAAATAAAATTCATTAATCTATAAGAATAATCCAATTTATTCACCAAAGTCTACAGTCTTTTATCGGATATCTTTACTAAACACGATTTTCCTAAAGATAAAATATAAATCGCGTGGAATATAGAACAGTATTTATGAGGCTGCATATGGCTCGCAGCTCGTGCTTGTAAACAAAAACACACGTGTAAGTGGCTGTAACAGCAGACTACATTACTGTTAATGTAGCGGCGTAATGGCGTGTAAGCTGTGCGGGATAGAAATTGCTCTGCTGTCACTTGGCACGAAAAACTACAGTCTACGCTGCTGCATTCATGTCTCCAACGTAACCTTATCTTAAAGATACGAAGCCTCGCTTCTAGTTCCAATTACACTTTATTACTAGCTATGCGGTATTCTAATACAAACTTTTATAATTACGGGCTGTGAAAATGATGGGAATAATAATAATAATAATAATAATAATAATAATAATAAGAGTAATATAGTAATAATAATGTGTACAATATAATAATAAATGATAATAATAATAATACGAAAAATTTCATTTTATTACAATCTATAATAATAATAAATCTGTAGCCGAAATTTTTCTGGTAATTTTCGATTTTCCAAAAATAATTGGTCCTAACATATATAATTAACCGCCCTGAAACCGAAAATCGCTTTTTTGAAATTTTTGTTTGTATGTCTGTCTGTCTGTCTGTCTGGATGTTTGTTACCTTTTCACGCGATAATGGCTGAACCGATTTATATGAAAATTGGAATATAAATTAAGTTCGTTGTATCTTAGCATTTAAGCTATATGGCATTCAAAATATTTTATTTAAAAGGGGGTTATAAGGGAGCTTGAATTAAATAAATCGAAATATCTCCTTTATTATTAATTTTCATGAAAAATATTACATAACAGAAGTTTCTTTAAAAATAATTTCCGACAAGTTTTATTCCATGCAAAATTTTGATAGGACTGATATTTAATGAGATAAATCAGTTTCAAAATTACAATAACAACGCCATTTAAGGCGGTGTAATGAAATAAAAAAGAAATGACTTCGTCTATAAGGGGCCTTGGACAACAACAATCGAAAGCTATGAAACATACGGTAGCTTACAGAGAATGTTTCTGTGTTTTTATGAAGTAATATCGGAAGCTAAATTAACCGATTTGTATAATTAATTATTAATTCACCATTGGAAAGTGTGGTTTCTCTAGATGGACATAATGCTATAATGTTATTACAGTAACTCCTAAGTGAATCGAGGACAGGTAAGATTAAAATAGCTTCTTATGCCTAGAAAACTTGATAGGCATTCGTTTCCTGTATTTCCTAAAATAATTTCTATGATCAAATGAGTGGTCTCTGGATCAAAATGATCGCCTTTTAATTGTTAATACAATTTAAATTAAGTAATAATTAAACGATTTATCCTTCTATCAAATACGAATGTTCCCTGGATCAAACGTCCTATTTTAATTGTGTAATTACTTTATATTTATTTCTAACGGGTGCAGCGGAGCGCACGGGTACGGCTAGTTTATTAATAATTTAAATGTCTTACCCAACATCGTATAGACAGTAACAGATTACCATACGTATGACTACAATAAAAGAATAATTTACTATAAATTCTTAATTATAGACACAGTCTATTTGTATTATATACAGACGAGTTTTACAATGTACTAGTACAACACACGGAGTTAGTATCGATATTTAATACAAGACAGAAATATTCAAGAAGCATTGTTGAATGTTATAATAGTACATTATGCAACGAGCCTATAATGATAGTAATTAAGACACGAGTATGTTAGTTTATGAAACGAGCGCAAGCGAGTTTCATAATTTTCATACGAGAGTCTTAATTACTATTAGAGGCAAGTTTCATACGACTTTTTATGCTCGACCATATTTATAACTTGAAATTATTCAGAAGTATTCATTTTACTTGTATCTGACTGAAGATCGGAAGTGACCTTGTGCATAGCTCGTAAATTGTGAGATGTGAGAACACGCGGAAGTATTGATTTTTTCCGAGGAACAATAATGTCATTGACCTTGATGTAATGTAGAGAATAACATGAAATAATTTTGATATAACCTGGAAATTGATTTAGAATTGAAAAACGAGATGATAAGTTGAATTTATTTGAATATTATTTACAACTAACGCTAATTATTATAGTAACAGAACCTTCTGCGACAGTATTGGATTTCCAGCCTACGTGACGTTTTCCTCGTTGTCTTTCGATTGCATATCCGAGAATAATCGAAAACCTGAACTTTAATGAATAGATGTACTTTAATGACATGCATTAAAGGACTGCTACCAGGTGTATAATTTCTACATTTCGGCATGGTCGAGCATAAATTCATCTACAGAATAGAAGGCGTGAGAAATTAGGTACTTCTTTAATTTGGCACTAAATTATCTTATTTTTTATTTTTTATATCCATAGGGAGGTTATTAAAATTTTTACTGCCATATAACCCAAATCATTTTTGATAACACGATAGACTTCCGATAGCGTATGAAAGTCATTTTTGACGCGTATTTGTGCTATGAACTGTTGAATTAGTTACAAAGTTTTCATGGTTACGTAAGAGGAAGTTTATTTATGAAAACATATAACGACAAGCCATTGACATTATTTGTAGTTTTTTAAAAATAGTCCTACAGGTTTCCCTAGATTTGGCACCTACAATGATTCAAATTACTCTTTTTTTTGCAGTAGGAAAATATACTGTTACTATCTGTAAAATTTTCTCAGAATATTATTCCAAAACTCATTATCGAGTGGAAGTATGCAAAGTATTGCTTTTAAAGTACTGATATTTAATATCTATTGCATAGGTCTAACAGCAAAACATCCTGAATTTAGTTTGGGGGGTCAGTATTGCATTTACAAAAAGCGGAAGTTCATGGCCGCCCTCACATAAGCCCGCCATCGGTCCCTATCCTGAGCAAGATTAATCCACTCCATACCATCATATCCCTCTTCCCTCAAATCCATTTCAATATTATCCTCCCAGCTATGTCTCGGACTTCAAAAAAGGTATTTTTCTCTCTGGTCTCTCAACTAACACTCTATATGTATTTGTGGATTCACCCATACGTGCTACACGCCCTGCCCATCTCAAACGTGTGGATTTAATGTTTCTAATTTTGCAAGGTGAAGTTCTGCTTTCTGTAACTTTTTCCATTCTCCTGTAACCTCATCCCTCCTAGCCCCAAATTTTTTCATAAGACCCTTATGATAGAGTTTCGAAACAAAATGTTTTTTTTTATGGTTATGGGTTGTTAACCATTTCCCCAACCCCCAAGCTGGAGGACTACCTCTTCTCGCCTGTCCGCGACTGCTTATTCAATATATTCGCAGCTACCCTCCATATCTGGAGGCCGTCTCCTCTATCCGCAACCTGAGGACGCGCCATGCCGTGGTGATAGGGACTCAGTAAATGAGGTTTAATATATTATCGATTTGTGAGCAAAGGAATTTGGTTGTTATTGTTTATATTAGAAATAAGAGTCAATAATAACGATAATAATAGTAATAATAATAATAATGATAATAATAATAATGATAATAATAATGATAATAATAATAATAATAATAATAATAATAATAATAATAATAATAATGGCTCGAATTTATATGTCATACTTTTATTCTGGTCTCCTTTTACAAACTTAAGTCAAATTAAATACATTTATAGCTTTCATGAACACGATGACACGGTTTTTTTCGTCATATAAATGCATAGTTTACCACATTGTAGCATTTGACAAAAATGGTATAAAGGCATGTTTTCGGTTATATTACAATTATTTTAACAATTCTCCAACTATTATTCACAAGTTTTGTGGCATTAATAGTAAGAGATTTTATTTACTTTGGATTTCCTTTCCTCAAAAATATTTTGTGAATATAATTTGAATGTAATTGCAATCGCTAGCGGTGAGTTATATATATAAAAAAAAAAAAAAACAAAAGTCAGATTGTTGCTCCTTGGCCTCAACTTCACCCCCTTCATCCCTCCTAAACATGACGCTTAAGATGTTCCAACCCCACTTTTGCCAATAAGTATTTCATAAACAGTGACCCTATTAACATAGTCGTAAAATAATTTTTTTTTAATCATACAGAGGACAGACATTTGAAAATATTCACTCCTCTTTTCTACTTCCTAAAGATATAGATGAACTGATTTTTAGATAAAAGTTTTAGATTTAAATGAAATACTTATATTCTCAAGAACTAAACTATCGCTTTAATGTGTGCCGTGTGACACAAGAAGCACACGTTGAACATTTGTGAGCTCTCGAAAGTAATCTTGAAGAAATACTTTATAAAACAGTGTACATTGATTGCTAAAAATATTAATGGTTTTGAATTTATAAAACATTGAAAGTATGTATTTTTTTGTAGTAATCCTATATTATTATTTAAATGTCAATTATTTTAAAGTTCAAAGCAACTCTTCAAAAATCCCACCACCGACTTCAATGCATTTTTCAATTGTACGTGTAGATCTTCTGATATTGTCCTGGTCTTCTTTTGTGTCGGCAGCACAAAGACAATATCTAAAGGAGTAAGGTGTGGGGACCTTAATGGCTGCACCGCGACCAATCCATCATTCGGGGAATGTTAGAATTAAATGATGTGTCATCCGATAGTTATAATGTGCATGTCATATTTTTTTGTAATGATTTCAATCAATAAATAAAAACATACATCTTGATTACACAACTTTTAACACTATATCACTTCGGAAAAAGTATTATTTGGCTTTCGCGTGTTAAATATTATAGCACCTGGCTAACTAGTTTCAGTCTATTATAAGACATCTTCAGAACTGGTTGGTGCTGGTCTTGGCGCCCTTTGTTTGCGTTTTCTATGGAGGTATGTTTGTGTAGTGTAATGTGGAGTCAAAGAGTGTGTGTGTTCTGAAATTGAGTTGTGTGTTGAGAAATTAATTTGGATGTGTTTTTGTGTGTCTATATAATAATAATAATAATAATAATAATAATAATAATAATAATAATAAAGATAATAATTTATTGCCAGAACAAAGATATATATTAATTTTTTTTAATATAAGAACTCTCTAAGACCCCCAGTAGTAATAGTATTAGGAGTAGGAGTAGTAGTAGTAGTAGTAGTAGTAGTAGTAGTAGTAGTAGTAGTAGTAGTAGTAGCAGTAGTAGTAGTAGTATATTTCGTATTGTTCTAGTGTGTTTAGTTTATGGCTTTTTGGTTGAATATGTATAATTTCCATGTCTGTGTTTATGTCGCTGAAGGTGTGGTTAGCATTTCTGATGTGTTCTGCATAGGCCTATGTGGGAACAAAATAACAAAATTAAAAAACACTTCCACATAATATGCTAACCACACCTCAGCGACATAAACACAACAATGGAAATTATACACATTCAACCAAAAAACCAGAAACTAAACACACTAGAACAATACGAAACATACAGACACACAAAAATACATCCAAATGAAATTCTCAACACACAACTCAATTTCAGAGCACACACACCCTTTGACCCCACATTACACTACACAAACACACCCCTACAGGAAACGCAAAAAAAAGGCGCCAAGACTAGCACCAACCAGTTCTGAAGATGGCCCATAACAGGCTGAAACTAGTTAACCAGGTATTGTAATATTTAACACGCGAAAGATATATAATACTTTTTCCGAAAATAAAAACATTCAATAAGTCATTTGTCTCTCCTTCAAGCCTTTGGTTAGACTTTTTATCTATAACATCCGAACAGCTCTATCTTCTCGCGTACTGAAATAGGAAACACGTTTATATGAACTTCTTTACATACAAAACGAATATATCTCGGAATTAACAAAAAAAAGTAGACACATGTGAAGAGTTCGCGGGAAAAACGATGAATGTCACAGTTTTGTTAAGGTCATTATCTAATTCAATGGATCACTACGAAATTTAATGTTGTTCTTATGAAAAATGGTAAAAAGGAGAATTATCACCACAATACAGTAACCATTTCCTTTATTTTCTATAGAAACAGCACTACATCTTGCAGTTATAGACTCAATTAGACCATTATCTAATCCTTAACAGAAATGTGACATTCATCGTTTTTCCCGCGAACTCTTCATGTTTATATGAACTTTTCTTTTACTTTCTACACCCATTGTAAATTAGACATTTGTTTATATGGAATGTTTTACTCGGAAAAGCGCATACTTCCATAATACCATGACCTACAACATTTACTACTCCAATTAAAAGACCCTGTATTTCATGTGTATAATTCTCCGATAAATTAGCTCGTAGAACTGAACATAGATAAGAGATGTTGAACAGTTTACAAGAAACTGGTGTACACAGAAACATAAGACAGGAACTCCAAAATAGTCTTGTCAGCATGAACTGTACAATAAATATGTCTTTCAGTGAAAATAACCTCTTTTGCAATATTACAACACTTCTTTGTGCTTTCGCTAACGAAAAATTAAAAAGAAAAAGTAAGAAAGAAAATCAGTGTAGAACGCCTTCATAACGCCCAACATCTGCGAGCACTTCTCCAACGCTGGTGTGAGGCGGGTAAACTAAATGTACTCCTGCAGGCGTTTTGAATCTCTCTTCGTAACTCTGGCGCTTGGCATAATACGGGATTCTCCAAAGGAAAATTGGATAGAAAGCAGAGGTCTGGATTTTAGAACTTTGGTAACTGATCTATAAGGAAAGTGTAACTGTGCTATCGAATTATGAAACGGATCGCCCCCAGTGAAGGAATTCATGCTGCGGCGGAACTCTGGTTCCTTTACGAAGATCAGCCCCAACGTGTTGTTTTGAATTACGGTCCGTTCTTCGGAAACAAGACTCCTAACTAAGGCCTTTTATTGGAATTCGTTCTCGCTTTTAACATGAATTTATATTTCAGTTCAACCATTTAATTTCATAGTACAGTGATATGGGACTCATGGAATGACTATAATAATAATAATAATAATAATAATAATAATAATAATAATAATGATTTATTTAACCTTGCAGAGTTAAGGCCATACGGCCTTCTCTAACACTCAACCAGGAGTAAAACTGCGTTACAAAAACACTACAAATTTACGAAGTACACTACAATTTTACACACAAAACTGAATAAGATAATAATAATAAAATATAAACAACAAGTAAGTAGAAATCACACATAATATATAACATACAGAAAGAAAAAAAAAGCATAATAAAATGTGAACAGCAGGTCAAAATAAATTAGACATACAAAGTATAAAAAAAATAAGACAATTATTGATGATGATGATGATAATAATAATAATAATAATAATAATAATAGTAGTGATAATAGCGTGAAACGTTTAATAATGATAATAGTAATAATAATAATAATAATAATAATAATAATAATAATAGTGATAATAGCGTGAAACGTTTAATAATAATAATAATAATAATAATAATAATAATCATAATAATAATACTATTAGTAGCGATAATAGCGTGGAACGTTTTTAATAATAATAATAATAATAATAATAATAATAATAGTGATAATAGCATGAAAGGTTTAATAATAATAATAATAATAATAATAATAATAATAATAATAATAATAATAGTCATAATAGCGTGAAACGTTTAATAATAATAATAATAATAATAATAATAATAATAATAATAATAATAATAATAGTGATAATAGCGCGAAACGTTTAATAATAATAATAATAATAATAATAATAATAATAATCATCATCATCATCATCCTTGCATGTATTGGGCCTAGTGGCCCGTTATGGTCTCTTGCCAACGCTTGAACGGTCTGCCCAAGGATCTCTTGCCCACAGGATGGTAATTTAAAATTTGGCGTGGAATTCTTAACGAGGCATTCTGATGACATGTGATCTCCAGTTTTGTCTGTATTTCTGTAGGTATTCCGTAATCGGTTCAATCCGCAGTTCTTTCATAATGTCAACATTTTTAATGTGATCCATTCTCGTGTATCCCGCTGTACGACGCATACTCATTTCTTCCGCCGTTAATCTTTATGAATCAATATTACGAATCGACCAAGCTTCACTACCAAAACAGAGTATAGGTCTGGCCAATGTTTTATAAATTCTGGTGCGCGTGTGTTTTTGTACTAAGGTTGGTTTGAATATCTGATTAATTATCCCCATTGCTCTGTTGAATTTATAATA
Source organism: Periplaneta americana (assembly GCF_040183065.1). Classification (NCBI taxonomy): domain Eukaryota; kingdom Metazoa; phylum Arthropoda; class Insecta; order Blattodea; family Blattidae; genus Periplaneta; species Periplaneta americana. The sequence goes on along the minus strand of NC_091120.1, from coordinate 192,238,331 downwards.
ATTTTCTCATTCAAAACTTTTTCTTCTTCATATGAAATCTGGTAACCGAGATAATTAAAATTTTTAACTTGTTCGATGATCTTATTATTGATGCAAATTTTGCTACGGACTGGTTCCTTTCCTGAAAAAGCCATCACTTTAGGTCTGTCAGTTGAGATTTCCATATTGAAACTTTCTGCCATTTGACTAAAGTTGTAAACCAAACGTTGTAAATTATCATCTGAAGTTGCCATAAACACAATATTATCAGGAAATAATAGGTATCTACTGTAATTGCAAGTTATCTTGAACCTTCTGAGCGGGGACAGAGGGAAGGAAGCGAGTAACGCGGGTGGAGCCAACTGAGTTGTTTGCGCATGCGCCGCAGCATAATCTCTTGTCAAGAAACATAGAACTATTTCTTTCACTGCGTACCAGTAGTGTTAACATGGAGCAGCAACCACAGGGTAGTAATTATGGTGAAATCACACCACCGCGGAGAAAAAGTAACGCTGTTATCCATAGCCGAGAAAGAGAAATTATCACAAATATAATAAAATTAAGCCTTGCGAAGAGGAAAAATTAAACAAATATTTGCTGGAACCTCTTGATAAGGAATATGAGAGAGAGGCTAAATACTCTGGCAAAAGTATTAGTTCCGTGAAGAGAATTAAAAATAATATTGAATTACAACCGAATGAACCTCACACTAGTCCGGGAAAGAATAGGTACGTAATGTTAGAAATTATTGCTATGATAGTTATGTACAATAGTGTGTTTATTGAGAGTGACATAATGAATTACTGTTGCAAGTTATTATTTTCTTATAGTTCTACTAAACATATTATTTCATTCCAGAATTATACTTGTGTAAAGTTGAAGTGGACGACTTTGATCAACATGTTATTCGGGATACAATCGAAGAATTCTATCGTGTTCAGAAAGTAGTACCTATGATTAAGAAGATAATTCCGAATGGATGATGCCATTGACGAAATAATTAATTTTGGAACAAGCGATTATGGCAGCAATGATAGGGATATGGATTGTGTATAATTATAAATTAATGTAAACTCAAATAATAAGCCTGTAAAATATTGTTATAAGAATATGTACATATTAGCTGAAAGGGTAAGTCAGAAATAGCTGTAGTAACTCCTCCATTGCCGGTCCCCAGCCCGGATGAGAGAGGAGGAGTGTACACACGATTATATTTCAATACTTACTCATTACAGGTTAATTAAAGCTTGCTACGAAACTATGTTCTCCTCTCAAAACCGGAGTATCCAGAGAAGATGATGTCTGTATTGAACCAAGTTCTTTTACAGTAGAGAGCCGTAAGGTAAAAGAACCAACGTTTTTTGAAAAGAGTCCCGTTACCCGAGGGAGGGGCATCCTTGCCGTGTCGTTACGTTGATGAGTACGTGCCGAACGGAGCAGTTCCAAAGACAGATTTAGGGGATGTAAGGTTCAAGATAACTTGCAATGACAGTATTTGGGACAAACGACTTATCCGTATACTTCCATGTGGTTTCAATCTCCATTCCTTAATAATGTGATTCATGTCTATTATAAATAATAGAGAAGATAAACTACAACCCTGTCTCACTCCTTTCAAACATTACCTGTATATGATTATTATTATAAATATTGTAAATAGCTGTTATTAATTGATTTGGAATGCCATCATGTGCTAAAATATTCAACAATTTGTTTCTACCTACTCTGTCGAAGGCTTTCTTCATATCAATAAATGCCAGGTGGGTTTCAATATTAAATTCTCTATGTTTTTCGATCAAAAGATTCAGTGTAAAATATCCATCTGCGCATGATCTGCCTTTTCGGAATCCATTTTGTGCTTCATCCAGTGTAGTGTCATAAAATTGGTTCAATTCAATTTTTAGTAACTTGGTATAAATTTTGTAGCCAGAATTGAGAAGGCTTATTCCTCTAAGTTATCACAGCTGCTTTAATAATAATAATAATAATAATAATAATAATAATAATAATAATAATAATAATAATAATAATAATTTTTCAGCTGGCAGAGTTAAGGCCGTAAGGCCTATAATGATAGTAATTAAGAAGCGAGTATGGCTATTTATGAAACGAGCGAAAGCGAGTTTCATAATTTTCATACGAGCTTCTTAATTACCATTATAGGCGAGTTTCATACGACTTTTTATGCTCGACCATATTTCTAACTTGAAATTATTCAGATGTATACATTTTATTTGTATCTGACAAGATCGGAAGTGACCTTGTTCTAGGTCGTGAATTGCGAGATGTGCGCAGACGCGAAAGTATTGATTTTTTCCGAGGAACAACAATGTCATTGACCTTGACGTAATCCCGTTAAACTTGCTATAACCTTGATTATTGAATTCGACATTGAAAAACGAGATGACAAATTGAATTTATTTGAATATTATTTACAATTAACGCTAATTATTATAGTAACAGAACATAACCTTCTGCGACAGTATTGGATTTTCAGCCTCCGTGACTTTTCGCTAATTCTCTTTCGATTGCATATCCGAGAATAATCGATACTTGCGGTTTTATAACGGTACAAAGCTGACTTGTCATTGGCTGAACACCTGTAAGCTGAGTTGTCATTGGCTGAACACCTGTACTTTAAAGAGTAGGTGTACTTTAATGACTTGCATTAAAGGTCTGCTACCAGGTGTATAATGACTACACATCGGCATGGTCGAGCATAAACATATGTATGAACTTAAGCTACAAAGAATACAACAATAAATTTAAACTAAAATACGTAGAATCTATATATATAATTTGAACTGGTAATGGAAATTACGAGAAAACGGCTGAACGGATTTTAATAAATGGCCCCTCATTTTGAAGCTTGGAACCCAAAGTTTTTCGGAAAAGTAGTAGTTTTCAGTGAAATGTCAATTTTCCTACATAATTTTCCTATTTTCCAAAATCCATCTGTTGTCAGTTTTGAGAACTAATTTTATCCAATCACGGCCGACTTGATTGAATTTCAGAACAAAACACACACTACAATAAACAATAGGCTATTACACGAAGGCCATGACCTGCAGGATTGCCGACATATTTAGAGCTCAATTCAATTTGTTATTAAAAACTGATTCTGCAGTGTATAATAATTTTCTGAGTATAGCTGTGTATCGGATATTCAAATCTACGCAACTTGAGGTGGTTTGATGACATTATTATCATTAGAAATTAAATATTATTATAGTTAATATCATGATGCATCTATTTTTCATTAATTGTACATAATATTGATGCTATATTGATGACATGAAAGTGAAAAGTTTTGAGGTTATGTAAGTAAATGTAGAGAATATCTTAATTTAGATCTTCATTTCTATAATTTACTGGGTGGTTGCTATATATAACTACAAAACTTAAGTAAGATAGTAATATTGTTATTAAAAATCAAATATTTTCATACTTATTAGCCCAGTGGGGTTGGGTCTTTTTCATATACTTAATGGCGGTGTAGTGTAGGTATTGATATGTGTTATTGTCTTCAGTATTGGCTCGAGAGAGCGCAAAAATTACAGTTCCTAAGGAAAGATCAAAAGGTATTACTTACTGATAAAATAAGAGGCCTAGAAAATTTTGTAGTCTCCAGATCATTTCAGCAAGATCTCATAGTAGGATAAAATGATTTTACGCTCTATATTTCAAGTTCTACAAGCAGCAGCTATACGAAAATGCTATTGTTCGAAAGCTTAGCAAACCTACATTTTTTTAACTTTCGCCTACAATCCACAATGACCTGAAATAGCTACTGCCAACATCCTAACATTGATACTTGCGTTTTCGCGTTGAAACTCAAAAACTGAAGTTGGATAGGTTCAAGAGAAAGTATTTGGCCTAAAAAAATCCATTCAGAGGGAGTATGTTTCATTATTATGGAAGCAAATAACTATCAAAAAGACAAGTATTCTTCATTGAAAATAAATCTGAAAAATTTTTATTTGAACGTCTAACGAACTTAGTTTGCAGCAGCATTTGCTGCACAAGCCACTAGTGTTAATATATTTGAAATAAAGTTAGATAATAGGAAGAGATTATTGAGCGACAATTTTGAAAATACAGCGCTATCAGGATTCACGTCTAAAGAAAGAAGTTATCATATAGTCAGTGATCGTTGTATACAGCCATGAGAGCAAGTGGCAACGTCTTGGCAGACAGCAGCTCACCTACCGAGACTCACCGAGTTCGTTGACCTCTTACATCTGTATCACGAGTAATGTGTGTTAGCGGCGATGTTGCCGGACTACTGAAACTTCAAACTTAATTTCCTAATTAATCGTGCATTTAATAAAAAAACGTAATATAGGTTTTCTAATCATTTACATGTACCCTTTCGTCCCTTTCAACCTGCAAGGTTATTTCACTTCCACTCTGTAGACCAGTGATGTCAAAGCAAGCGCATTTTTCTGACCTTGACGTCGTGCGCGGGCATCAAGCGCTAGGTACGGAAAGAGGAAGGATTGTGTACATAAATAAGTAGCCTGTCAGATTAAGAAAACAGTGGTGGAAAAACTTCAAACGGAACGTGAAATTTTATGTCGTTATTTTATATGGCTATTTGCTGTTTGATATTATCTATATTGTCCGCAAAACAAAGTACTAACACCAGTTTCTTAATATTGCAGTTAATAACATAATAAAGAGTTACGAAAGAATATTCATATAAATTTCATAGTAGTGAAACTATACTAGATTCAGTGAATGAAACATCATTCATAAAGAAACTGATATCCCAACAAAGAGATTAAGTACGACATAGTAAGTTGGAATTGATACTGATGGTATCTTTAGTCCTATAAAAGTAATCAAAAAACTAATCAAAACAACATTATAGTACAAAGCAAAGTTACATAGGTATATGTTTTAACTGTAACTAATATTACATAACAAAACTCTTATCGCATTATGATTTTAAGGTGATATTGGTGCGCAACTTCCTATCATCAGAATATTAAATTATTTTCTCGAAATCTGCTGAAGCTATAGATATGACGTTTTTACAACACATGGGCACATATCTTTGTTTATGATGTAACAGTAGTTTCTTTATTAATACATTTTCTTACAACTATTTTCCATGCGAATATTTTCAAAATTTTCAAAACGTATCTTCAGTAATACATATTTACGATATATTAGATTTATGAAAACATTGTTTCAGTACCTGTAAGGCTATTAAATAAACATACTTATCTGAAAATTTCACCTTTCTGTAAAAAGTTGAGAAAATACTGCTTTTGAATAAAAATGAAACTCGTGAAAATTGAGCATTAAAATTGAAACTTAAATTCTTTAATGCACTTATACTTCTCAGACAAATCTAAAAATTAACGTGGATACAGTTTTAATAAGTTCTCGTCCATTTATTCATTGAATCAGTGCTGGCCATCTCTGTATATAGCTGGATCAAGCGGCATATACTACCTCTTTCGTCTGTCTCTTTCCTTTCCGCTGTAAAGCGCTCAGGCTCTCCTGGGCTCTAAAGCGCTCGCTTGCACATATGGGCATCAGTTGGCATGCCTGCTGTATACTGTACTTTTGTAATTGTTAAATTTTATATTATGTACGTACATTGCATTCACGTTGAAAGTAAGAAAAAACCATAACTTAAACGTAGAATTGCAAGGCCCATTCATAACGATGCACGGAAGGTCCTGTCGTAATGTTGGACCGGAATCAGAATCTTGAACGGTCCTGTTTCCGCTGAAGCTGATAACTGTTCCAGCAAATCGCTTATGGAGTCCTTATGCATAGCGACATGCCGATCGTCAATTGTCGTAAGCTTGAAGTGCTCATTCTTCTGCTCCATTATCCGCACGAGCTGAGATATAAATAGCCATGAATTTTAATGGAGCTTCTTGGCGATTTGTACAGGTGTCTGGGAATCGCAGCTGCACATGTCACTCCCACTCCATTGCCTCTTCGTCTGATATGAGTCGTTACTTCCAGCATTAGTCTTACTTTCCTATCCTGGGCTTTTAGCGATGTAGCAAACGACGAGATAAATTTCCTGGTAATGAGGCAATAAGATCATATTGACGCAATGCTCAGCTTTCGCAGACTTGTCCGGTTGATATGGCCTTATACAGAGTGTCCGACAAGTCCCGCGTCATAGGATAAATTATAATATGTGCTCGATCGAAAAATCGAAGGAGAATTGGGAGGAAAATTTAAAAGGTACGCAAAACGCGTCCTTGCAAGGGGTTGGGGGCTGTACAAAACTAAATATGTGAGCTCCAAGCCTGTTGGCCACTAGTCTCACTCCGGGTTACGCTGCTCCCCTGAAGGAGCTCTAGAAAATTTTGAAGGGGAAGCCGAAATTGGACGTAACCTCTTAGGTACCACATACGCGAGGGGGACGGAGATTGATCAATTGATCACGGAACGGGGCGAGGAGGATTTGGCTGGTGTTTGCCGTTAGGATGGCAAGACGCCGTCATCTGTTGTTCGATGACAAAGCATGTGAAGGCCGTCGGAAGAAGCGCCGTGAAATCTAATCTGCAATTTGAGAGGTCCCTGTCCTTTCAATTTGCGACTTATTGAGTGACCTCGTATATTTAATAGACTATTAATATTATCTGAACTAGGGCATACATCATTTATAATAAAGGTGGAATATATATGGGGAAGGGCATATAGGTCCGTGATAGATATGAGCATCTCCAAATTCATAACATGTCTCGAGGCGAAACTGTATGCTACTGAGAATGTAGTATAATAATAATAATAATAATAATAATAATAATAATAATAATAATAATGATTTATTTAATCTGGCAGAGTTAAGGCCATACGGCCTTCTCTAACACTCAACCAGGAGTAAAAACTGCGTTATAGAAACACTACAAATTTACAAAGTACACACAAAACTGAATAAGATAATAATAATAAAATGTAAACAACAAGTAAGAAGAAATCAGACATAATATATAACATACAGAAAGAAAGAAATGTGAACAGCAGGTCAAAAATAAATGAGGCCTACAAAGTATAAAAAAATAAGAATTATTGATAATAATAATAATAATAATAATAATAAATAAGAATAGTAATGATAATAATGATAATAATAATATTAATAATAATAATAATAAATAAAATAATAATAACAGGCCTAATAGTAATAATAATACTAATAGTAGTAATACAATAGTGCAGTACAAAGCATACAATGAATACAATATTTTTAAGTATACACAGTAAGGAAAATTATGTTTATATGTAGCTCAACTTATCACATTAGAGATATACCATTATCGGAAAATATGAGAACAAAAATATAAAATAAGTTAAATATCACTAGAACATTAAAAAAACAAATGTGAATACGTGGAAACATGCAATACAACACTTGTCATAATAGTAAGTTAGTTTGGCAACTCGTCATAAGATAATTTTCTAACTTGGATTTGAAAGATTTCAATGTTCGGCAGCCCTTGACTTCAGGCGGCAGAGAGTTCCAGTGACGAGAGGTAGCAACAGTGAAAGATGAGGAATACAGAGATGATGTGTGAAGTGGAATTTATAGCGTGTTATCGCGTTGTGATCGAGTATTAATATTATGATAGCGAGAGAGAGTATGAAAACGAGCGAATAAATAATAGGGGGATGAAGTGTGCATAATTCGATATAGGAGAGAAAGTGAGTGCAGATTTCTCCTCTCATGTAACCTAAGCCATGATAACTTCTCGAAAGAAGGTGAGATATGATCATAGTATCGAACATTACAAATGAAGCGGACGCACGCGTTATGAACACGCTGTAGTTTCTGGGCGGAATCAATCCTGAGATCACTGAACAAAACGTCGCAATAATCGAAATGAGGTAGAATGAGTGTCTGTACCAGCGTCTGTTTTAATTTAGATGGATAATGATACAATCTTTTTAGTGAATGGAGAATAGAGAATGCCTTCTTACATGTATATTTAATATGCGTATCCCAACTAAGATTAGATTCGAAATGCACTCCGAGATTTTTTACGGTAGAGCTAAACGGGATGATTGTTTTATCCAGTTTCACAGGTGGAATATTCAGGTCGTTGACTTCAGGAATTAATCTACGGTTCGCGAACAGAATAGCCTGTGATTTACATGCGTTTAGGTTAAGCCCAAATTGTTGAGACCAGGAAGAGATGGAATCAAGATCTTTATTAAGACTATTAATGCTATCATTTAGTGCATCAGGACGCGCTGAAATATACAATTGAACGTCGTCTGCATATATTTGATATCTGCAGTGCTTAAATGATTTAGAAATTCCATTTATATAAATAGAGAAGAGCAAGGGGCCTAATACTGATCCCTGAGGAACTCCTGTATCTACAGTACGCCAGGATGAGAAACGATTATTAGATATGACACGCTGCTGGCGGCCAGTAAGGTAGGAGTACATCCAGGTGATAGCACTATCAGAAAGGTGTAGCGTTTGTAGTTTAGTCAATAGTAGATCGAAGTCAACAGAATCAAAGGCTTTGCTATAGTCCAATAAAACTAGTACAGTAGCCTGTCGTTTATCCATGGCTGCGCGTATGTCCTCAGTAACATTCAACAAAGCAGTAGAAGTGCTATGGCCATTTCTGAATCCTGATTGTAAAGGGTCTAAAAGATTAAATTCTATTAGGTAGTCTGACAACTGCTTATGAATGATGCGTTCCAGGGCTTTGGATAAAACGGGAAGAATGGAGATTGGCCTATAGTCTTTTGCAGAAGTTGGTGAATTTACTTTAGGAAGTGGGCGTACCAAAGCTGTTTTCCAGAGTTGCGGATAAACAGACGTGATAACTGAAGAATTGAAAATATGGGTTATTACAGGAAGCACGATATCAACTAACTTATTGATAAAGACTATGCTTATGTTGTCAGAGCCTTGTGCTTTAGATTTAATGCTTTTAAGAGCCCTTCTTACTTCAGAATCAGTAATGTGCGAGAAGAAAAATTTTTCGCGAGAAGGAGGAGGATTAGCTAGGAGAGTATTAATTGTATTTAGTTTTGACTGTTTTTCAGGTCGTATAGTGGGAGGTGAGGTAAAGTATTCATTGAGTTTATCAAGTGGTATGTTTATAACTTCAGCTTCTGATGCTTTCTTCCCTACTCCCATATCACGTAAGTTATTCCAAAGACACCGCGGGGGAACGGACGGGTCGACGAGACTCAGAGCGTGACGGCGTTTAGCATTCCTAATGCTTTGTGTGGTTTTGTTTCTAAGTTTTTTGTAGTTGTTAAAGTTTTCGGCAGATTTGTTGTTTCTGTACTTCCGGAAAGCAGCGTCACGTGACGTCATAAGATTACGAATACTGTCATTCAGCCATGGGGCGGGTCGGTGGGTGACTCGTCTCTTCTTTAAAGGTGCATGTTTGTCGAATAATTGTATTATCATGTCATTAAAGGTGGCAACTTTTTCGTCAACAGTGATTAAATTAAAAATAGTATGCCATGGCATTTGTAAGGCGTCAGAAGTTAGTTGGTCGTTGTCAATGCCTTTTAGTTCTCTGTAAGTAATTACCTTACCTGCATTTTTTGGGCACTGAAGAGAGAACTCGGCAAAAATAAGATCATGACCAGATATTCCCGGAACTGGTAACTGTCCTGAAGTTAGAATTCTATCAGAATTATTCGTAATGATTAGGTCAATTAAAGTATCGGAAGTAGGTGTGTGGTGGGTAGGATTGAGTGGAAGAATTGTTAGATTGAAAGTTTCGAACAAATTACGGAGTTGATTAGTCCCATTTGATCTGACTGCCAGAAGATTTAAATTGAAATCCCCCATAACCAAGACATGTTCATATTGCGGTAAAAGATCGACTAACGGGCTTTCTAAATCGGATAGATGTCCAGCTTTGGGAGGCTTATAAATAACTGCTAAGAGACATTTATGAAGACTTGCTTGTATTTCTACGAACAAATATTCGGGTCGTAATGCATCGCCTTGTGATTTTAGAATAATTTTAGGGTGCAGATCATTCCTAATATATGCGCAAACTCCATCCCCTCGTTTGTATAATCTGTCATTTCTACATAACGTATAGCCGTTTAAGTGAACGAGTGAGGAAGACAACGAGGGTTTCAGCCACGTCTCGCTAACAAGAATACATTGGACATCTATATTAGTGAAAATAGAAGAGAATTCCTGGAAATGAGGAATAATGCTTTGACAATTTAAATGTGCTATTTTCAAAGATTCAAAGGTATCAGCGGCGGTTTACGCCACTTTTCCTCGATCTGTGATCGTAGATGTTGTAGATCACGAATCTTCACTTCTACACCTTTTCCTCCAGATAACCCCATAAGGAAAACTCAAGGGGGTTTAAGTCTGGCGACGTTGGAGACCATTCTGTGCGTCCTCTGCGTCCTATCCACCGATTACGGAAGTTCTCGTCCAGCCAACTTCGCAAACTACAAATTGTATTACAGTGAAACCTGCCTTTGCGGTCACTTCATTTAAACGCCCACCTGGCCAAAAGGCCAATTTTCTCTGGAACCAATTGGATTTTCCATAAGATCAATACAAATTCTCTCTTTATTCAGCGGCCACCTCATGCTTCGGCCAGCGGCCGGGGTCTCTTTAGATTGGAACCTGACTATAACAGTCACTGTCCAACAAAAATCTTTTCACGGATACTGTCTGACCTATTTTTTCGATGGTTAGAGGACAGAGAGCAATATCACGAGGACAATAGCTAAGTGTATATACAACAGTACACCCCCCATGTCTTGGGGTTAGTTGGTTACTGTTTTATTACTCTTTTGTCACTTTCCACTCCGACCCTGCACAGCTCTAAATTCTTACTCCTTTTTAAAGGATTGAAACACGGAATATTTCAATCGAAAATGTCACAGTATTTTTTAGGTTCAGTAGATAACCATTCAATTTTTTTTAGTTTTTTTTTCCGCCTCTTTCTATCTTTCTCTATTTGGAATAGCTTCTACGATTTTTTTTTATTTTCATTCAGTTGATTCAGAGGAACTGTGAAGTTAATTTGAGAGAGAAATCATGTCTAACAATAAATCTAGTTGCAAGAATGGAAGAGGCTGACATTAATATGCACGAGTGTTGTACGCGCACAGTACTAAAAAGTCAATGAAATTCAGTACTTTCATGCTGATTCATAAAAACCGCAACCTTAATCAAGCGGTCACCTGATAAAACGGCCATTTTACAAGATAACTTCAGATGGCCGCTTTAGACAGGTTTCACTGTATATCGACTATGATGTGGGACTAGTCGGACACCCTGTACATATATAAAGCTTGTTCTTTTCAATACTTCGGCCTCTTTGGCCTATATAGACAGAGTGGAAGTAATACAACTCTGATTTTAACAGTTTATTTCTCGGATTGAATACAACAAAAAAATTGTAATATCATATTAGTAGGGATGGAACTTCGGACACCGAACCTATTAAGTTAACTAAGTCACGTGTTATTCAAGTCGTGTTGTTTACATCAACTCGGGGTGGTACAGTAACTTGTACAGAGCATTGCTATACTTGAAGCAAAATATTGCTCCATATAGTTAGGTGACTAAAATAAATAGATTATAACACACATTGCAGGCGCTCAGAATGATAACGGTAGATTGCAACCAAAGTTCATTTTAAGAAAAATGACATTTTATGTTTGTATTTAAAGCTTTTTAACTTGATACTTTATTCTTTCTGAGTTTATTAAATATAGTGCTTAAAGTTTACTTGCAAGTTCTTGATCCCTTGTCGTTAGTAGTTAGTCTGTTTTCTCCTCTTTCACTAAACACGGTATAGGCCTATCGAAATAAAAAATGGAATAATAATGATTTTTCTTAGTAACATGTTCTGGTACTATAAATCCGCAGGTTCATTGCCGCCCTCACATAAGCCCGCCATCGACTTCTATCCCGAGCAAGATTGAACCAGTCTCTATAATCATATCCCACTTCTCTCAAATCCATTTTTGTATTATCATTCCATCTACGTCTCGGCCCCTTCAAAGGTCTTTTCCCTCCGGCCTCCCAACTAACACTCTATATGCATTTCTGGATTGGCACATACGTGCTACATGCCCTGCCCATCTCAAACGTCTGGATTTAATGTTCCTAATTATGTCAGGTGAAGAATACAATGCGTGCAGTTCTGTGTTGTGTAACTACCTCCATTCTCCTGTAACTTCATTTTCCCAAGCACCTTATTCTCAAACACCCTTAACCTCTGTTCCTCTCTCAGAGTGAGAGTCCAAGTTTCACAACCATAAAGAACAACCGGTAATATAACTGTTTTATAAATTCTAACTTTCAGGTTTTTGAGAGCAGACTAGATGACAAAAGCTTCTCAACTGAAGAATAACAGGCATTTCCCATATTTATTCTGCGTTTAAATTCCTTTCGAGTGTAGTTTATATTTGTTACTGTTGCTCCTAGATATTTGAATTTTTCCACCTCTTCAAAGGATAAATTTCCAATTTTTATATTTCCATTTCGTACAATATTCTACAATATTCTGGTCACGAGACATAATCATATACTTTGTCTTTTCGGTATTTACTTCCAAATCTACGTCTTTACTTGCTTCAAGTAAAATTCCCGTGTTTTTCTTAATAGTTTATGGATTTTCTCCTAACACAAACCGTACATAATGTTTGATTAACGTAGGCCTACATTCTTTGTTATAGTGTAAATAGTGAAAACAGCGTGTTCTAGTGTACATAGTTTAAATAATACTTACTTACAAATGGCTTTTAAGGAACCCGAAGGTTCATTGCCGCCCTCACATAAGCCCGCCAGCGGTCCCTATCCTGTGCAAGATTAATCCAGTCTCTATCATCATATCCCACCTCCCTCAAATCCATTTTAATATTATCCTCCCATCTACGTCTCGCCCTCCCCAAAGGTCTTTTTCCCTCCGGTCTCCCAATTAAAACTCTATATGCATTTCTGGATTCGCCCATACGTGCTTAATGCCCTGCACATCTCAAAGGTCTGGATTTAATGTTCCTAATTATGTCAGGTGAAGAATACAATGCGTGCAGTTCTGCGTTGTGTACCTTTCTCCATTCTCCTGTAACTTCATCCCGCTTAGCCCCAAATATTTTCTTAAGCACCTTATTCTCAAACACCATTAACCTATGTTCCTCTCTCAGAGTGAGAGTCCAAGTTTCACAACCACACAGAACAACCGGTAATATAACTGTTTTATAAATTCTAACTTTCAGATATTTGGACAGCAGACTGGATGATAAGAGCTTCTCAACCGAATAATAACACGCATTTCCCATATATATTCCGCGTTTAATTTCCTCCCGAGCGTCATTTATATTTGTTACTGTAGCTACTCGATATTTGAATTTTTTCACCTCTTCAAAGGATAAATTTCCTATTTTTATATATCCATTTCGTACATTATTCTAGTCACGAGACATAATCAAATACTTTGTCTTTTCGGTATTTACTTCCAAATCTATGTCTTTACTTGCTTCAAGTAAAATTCCCGTGTTTTCCCTAATAGTTTGTGGATATTCTCCTAACATAAACCGTACATAACCGTATAAATAATGTTTGTTCAATGTAGGTATACAGTCTTTATTATAGTGTAAATAGTAAAAATAGCGTATTCCAGCTTACATAGTTTAAATAATATAAATTATAAATATTAGTGTAATTGTTAAAGTGGTCTATGTTTTCTTTTGTCCAACTTACCCAACAAGAGCCACTGAGCAGACAAACGTTTTACGTTTGCTACTAGACGCAACTTCATCCGCTACAGTGAAAACTTCAGTAATACTTAACCTTATAGCGTCATGGGACAAAGTACGGTCCCTAGTCATCACCTTGGCTTGTGCAATCGATACCAGTGTTTATTACCGCTCTATACGGCAGGTAATTCACTCAGAGAGCTTTCATTTCGTCAGAAGGTAGCGGAGCAATACAAATGCTTGTTGCTATACGGTTCACAGCTGAGTCAATCATATAGTAAAAGCGTGTCGAGGTTATGGGAACCTCCAGCTGCTACAACGAGGTATAGAAAGCACAGTAACGGCAGGGCGAGCAGTTCACTATGTTAATGTTTTCATTAAACCAACATAACACCACGATATGTAATTTCAACTCCGTACTGTCCGACAGACCGAAACTAGACGAGATAAGGCATAGATGGGAATCGTGCCTCACTTGAGAATTTGTGCCTCATTGACCTTCACAGAGCTTATCGCTCTGAGTGACATCATCTTCACAGTCCCCGTTCCTCCCTCACGTAGCTCCTAGGCGTGGGCAGGTTCTATATCAGTTTCATAAGCAATATCAGTGGTGGCATAATGGCATTATCAAAGCAGTGTGTACGCGTTAGAAAACGATAAGTTCATGAGAAATGGGAGGAAAAGTTTTTTTGCTGTTTAGAAGGGGAGAACATACGATGTATGTTATGCTCGAAAGTCCTATTAGGCATTAATAAATTTAATATACAACGACATTACTCCTTATGTCATAAAGAACATGCTGAATTAGAAGGTAAGACAAATTAAATGTTATTTTTCGTACTATTCCGAAGAAAATTTATGATCTTAACATTTGCATAGTATACTAAATACGACATTATACCTTAAACACGCTGCATTAAAAGGTACGATGAATTAAATGTTTTTTGTGCGCATTATTTCCAAAATAAATTTATAAAAAAAAATCAAATGTGCGTAGAAAACGAAATATGATTTTCTGAAATTATTTAGGTCGAGAACGTGCAAATCTATTAAGTAATCTTGAGAAACGCCAGAATATTCAAGAAAATAAACGTATACAATGTGATGGAATGTTATTGGCTAGTTACGCAATTTCTCGCCTGTGATTTATATCAATTGAATGATAGAGAAATAGTAAAGAGATTTATGATTAAAGCTGCCGAATTAATTTGCCAAATTGAATAAAAGTGTTCGAGTCTCTCACGTTAACCAAGCGCTTTCCTAATAATTCGCCACTGACCGCCTTAGCGATTACGATAAGGTGACGCAGGTCACAGCAGTTTATATTTCCCATCCTACTCTGCAGGCTCCTCTCCTAGTAAACAAACTATTTCAAATCGAGTGCCTCACGTAACCGAAAATTGTGCCCATGTATGAGATAAGGACTTTATCGTCATCAGCATCATCACATATAATATCAATGACATCACGTATCTACATTACGTTGATAAGTCTATAGGAGATTTCATATTATACAGGATGGGAGTGGTGCCAATATTTTTAGAGATAATCGCCGATAGTATACTGACCCGGTTTCATCAACAAGGGTTAAAACTTAACCTCGTGTTATACAGTTTTAACTCTACATTTGGCTAAAATTCTGTTTCATCAACAGATGTTAGTTTTAGCACGGGATTAAACTTGGGGTTAAGTAGGGTTACCATCCGTCCGGCAAAAGGAGGACATATCCTCTTTTTTAATCATTTTATCCTGTCCGGCACGCATTTCAACTAAAATTAATATGAAGGAACAACTGGATAATACGCACGGCAGACCAATATCGATAGTCGACTCTACTCGCTGGCCACTAGTCACCGGGCCGTACCGAGCCGTATCAAACAAAATATAATCGAAATGGTGGTAGTCAAATTCGCGACTATATTCTTAAATAATTCACTCCATTAGTCTAGTTCAAGGTTTTATGTAGTACAACGGCGGTTTTTTGAATGCATTAAAAGAAAATGAAGATGTAATAAGATAATAAACTAGGTTATCACAAGGAAATTAACAGGAAAAAAGGTGTGTTTCACGGAATACAATTAAAATGACGGAAAGTAAATTTCCGGTTAATGTTCGCCAAAGCGTAAAGTACGTAATTATGACGGCGTTGCTGTTTTATTTCTGGCCTATCGAAAAATACCTAGCCTTTTACGAAAAAAAATTTAAGGACCATGAAATTATTCACCGCTTTCATTATAGGCCTATTATTTTTTAACAATATTACGAATCAAAAACTGTCATATTATATAATTTTAACTACTACATGGACGAATCAAATCAAGCTAACCTAACCAAAGCTAACCTAACCTAACCAAAGCTAAGCTAACCTAACCAAAGCTAAGCTAACCTAACCAAAACTAATCTAACCTAACCAAAGCTAATCTAACCTAACCTAAGCTAACCTAACCTAATCTAAGCTAACATAACATAACCTTCGTAAATGCAAGGCCTGTAACCGGAGCAAGAAGGGATCTCAATCATTTAATCTGCAAGTACACGCAAAAATAAATTCAAGTAAGGATCACGCTCCCACTGCATGAGAGGTCTGCGCATGCGCTACAGCAAAACTGTTTCTGTCCCGAGCCTCTCATCTAAGGCACTCGTCATAATTTACTCGCAATATTTACGCAAATACACATTGTCGCTAACAGTGGTGCTATCTGTCAATAATGTTCAGAACGAAGGAGGTAGACAGAGAGAGAAAAAATTTCTCCCGCCAACTACGCCACACACCAACGTCATGTTCTTATGTTGGTGACATTGTGTATTTACTTAAATTTGGTGGTAAACGTAACGGCACGGTTCAAAGTGGCCGTGCTAATTCTCCAGTATAGCGAATATGAATATTGAATAATGTATTATCAATTGTTTATGCCTTTAATTGAATTAAATTACTTGTTTTGTATTACTTATATGTTATAGCTCAACTGATGAATAATCGTTTGCGTTTGTAAATTTCATAATCTGATTGGCTATGTATTGTATATTTTTAGTAGAGCCATCGATGTAGCTCAGTCGGCAGACTCGCTGGGCTGCTGATCCGGAGCTGCGCTCGGACTTGGGTTGGATCCCCCGTTTGGTCTCATTGAATTATTTCTTCCGAGGTTTTCCCCAGCCGTGGGTCTGAAGCCGGATGGTATATGGCGAGTCCTCGGCCCTACTTCATTTCACTCCTTTTGGTCTGATTACCTGGTTGGGTTTTTTTTCCGAGATAAGGCAAATGCCGGGTAATCTTTTGGCGAATCCTCGGGCCTTACCTCATCTCACTATATCTCCCCAAAATATTGTAAAATATTGTAGAAAATTGTAGAAAATTACAAAATTGTAAAACTGTAAACTATTGTAAACATGTAAAAATTTATAAAAACTGTAATTGTAATTGTAATATTGTAAAATTTTGACTTGTTCCACATCTTAAAGCTTCATTGAAAATATAAGATCTATGAAATATAATAAAAGATATGAAATGAAAATGAAAAAATGTGCGATATGCATAGAATATCTAAACAAATACTGAAAACCTATGAAAGAATTTAACTGCTTTCAATGGTTGAAGCTGGAGCACATAAAAAAAACAAAATATGCATTGAATTCTTACACTCTAAAAATGTCACTATTCATGATTCTAAGCTATTTTATCAATTTTATTCTGCAATGTACAAAAAATATGCCATTCAAGTTAATTTTGATAAAGATTAAAGTTTAGATAGACAATGGTGCAAATTCTTCAATTCCTATAGTTCTGCGAGCACTGAAACTTTCTCAGAACTCTTAAAAATATGTCAATTATATTTATTTATCCCAAGTCACAATGGAAGTGTTGAGAGATTACTTTCCCTAATAGGCTATCTGCTCAATGGAAAAAAGAACGAAATCGCAAGCTAACGGAGGCAGTCAGAGGTATCATCATGGTGAAATATAATTTCATAGTTGAATAATTTCAAGGGAAAAATTGTTCCGAGGCCGGGTGTCGATCCCGGGACCTCTGGTTGGACGTACCAGCGCTCTACCAACTGAGCTACCCGAGAACTCCACCCGACATCGTCTCAACGTTTCTCTTTATATCCACACAACTCGCGTGGGCTGACGAAACGCCAGAGACCCACATCGAGTGCACACAATCTCTGTGTGACTTGGAATTGTGGTTTTCTGTTAACGTACACAGTGACGTATATATTATGCAAATCTAGTTTTTCAGATAAAGCTCCCTGTAAAGGAGATTGAATAATTTCAAGGGAAAAATTGTTCCGGGCCCGGAACGACCAGAAAGACCAGATTTGCATATTATATACGTCACTGTGTACGTTAACAGAAAACCACAAATCAAAGTCACACAGAGATTGTGTGCACTCGATGTGGGTCTCTGGCGTTTCGTCAGCCCACGCGAGTTGTGTGGATATAAAGGGAAACGTTGAGACGATGTCGGGTGGAGTTCCCGGGTAGCTCAGTGGTAGAGCGCTGGTACGTTTAACCAGAGGTCCCGGGATCGACACCCGGCCCCGGAACAATTTTTCCCTTGAAATTATTCAAATCTGCTTTACAGGGAGCTTTACCTGAAAGACCAGATTTGCAGTTCCATAGTTATTTGTTACAAGATATAAGTTGGTCCCTTCAGGCTCTTGTGCACAAAGTAGGGTACAGATGTAATACTGATCCAGCAACTAGTGAGAAAACTAAGGTGAGCCATTGTTTTTATCTTTAATTTTGTCCATACCAATTTTTAAAAAGTCCTCCTTTACTCAGCAATGTCCTCTTATTTTAGACTCCATGTCCTCCTATAGAATGTCTTCTCATGGTAACCCTAGGTTAAGTTAACACCTACTTTCAGCTGGGTTAAATGTTTAACTCGGAGCTAAAAACAACACGACTGCAGTAAATTATGTTTTCTGATACAGAATTGTTCTATTCAAATGTGTTAAATGGTGTTTTCTATATTTTCTGTAATAATAATAAACTTTATTCAAACAACTTTTTTCTGTAAAATGATATTTATTCTAATAATAAAAGCTGACAAAAGTCATTTCATTTGCAATATACAAAGTTTGAAAATAGTACAAAAATGTAACATCCGTGACAACTGGAATGGCTGAATAACATAACACCACAGTGTAGTATATAAAGTCACGAAGCTCAATATGTAGGGAATATGCATCCATATATAGTTGCTAACCACTAGGATCGCTACTATCGCCTCATCACAGACAATGAGAAATAGTACCAGCACACTCTATTGTTCCTAGTACCCTCAACAACTCAAGCTTCGTGACTGTGTATACTAGACTGTTTTATCAACAGTAATCTCACTAGAGGTTTTGATTTATCTAGAGAAAATCAAAGCTCGAGTGGGATTTAATTGACTATTACACGATTAGAAGTAACGAAGTACTCCAATACAATAAAATATTAATTGGCTTACGAAAATACAACTGTCTTTAAATGTATTATTGTACCATCTCAACATTACGCTAGATGGCAGTAGTGTTTTATGATTATGTTTTCTTGTTACCGGTATCAGTTGTACCAACTATGGAATCATCATTGAACTCTGTGGACTGTTACTAGTCAAGAAGGCTTTGTTGATTCAGTTTCATTTTTATTAAAACATTTGCATTCCACTTCCATCATCCGGATCCCAGTAATCAACGTCATTTGACAGATGATTTTCAATAAATCTTAGTATTAAACAATCTCTGATACGTGACTATCCATAATATCATATAGCAGAAGCTATAACAAACATACCCTAAATAATATAAACAAGTGTTAGAAAAGTTTTAATTAGGGATGATGAAATAAACAAACGTTTTAATTAACGATGATCAAATAAAAAATAAACATGAATAATTTTAAAAGAAACAATTATTGAAAGTACAATTTTCAAATTTGAATGTTTTAGTGGTAGGTGGTTCAGTTGATGTTATATTGGACGTGTGCGTAAAAGAAGTGAACTCGTTGATGTACATAGTTTATCCCTCAACTTATTCAGGATTTCCGAATGGTGCTCTTCATATATGACCAGTGATCTTTATTAATCCTTGTTCTTGAATGCCAATGCGAGTCATATTTGAAAGTGCTGTGCATCGACTGGAGTGATTTGTAATTTTCTGTTTTTTGATGTCCAGACCAGTGCAGTTTGAAATGTTGGCAAATAAACAAATGCTAGGGTAGTGATAAAAATAAACAAATGCTAGGGACGCGATAAAATTAAATAAATGCTAGGGACGCGATAAAATTGTGCGATAAGCAGCCATGATTGGTTGAAAGACGTCCTTTCGTACTGTTTTATTGGTCGAAAGTAGTGTGACGTAGTAAAAGTGTAATAGTCAACAGTAATCTCACTAGACGTTTTGATTTATCTAGAGAAAATCAAAACTCGAGTGGGATTTAATTGACTATTACACGATTGGAAGAAAGTATATAAAGATTAGAAGTAACGAAGTACTCCAATACAATAAAATGTTAATTGACTTACGAAAATACAACTGTCTTTAAATGTATTATTGTACCATCTCAACATTACAAATATTACGCTAGATGCATGCTAGATGGCAGTAGTGAGCAATGCCTTCTCGTCGAGAAGTTCTCGATGGCAATGTTACTAGTCAAGAAGGCTTTGTTGATTCAGTTTAATTTTTATTAAAATGCAACATTCCACTTCTATTATCCGAATCCTAATAATCAACGTCACTTGACATGATTTTCAATAAATCTTAATATTAAACAATCTCTGATACGTGACTATCCATAATATCATATAGCAGAAGCTATAACATAACCTAACTAATATACACAAGTGTTAGAAAAGTTTTAATTAACGACGACGACATAAAAAATAAACATGAATAATTTTAAAAGGAATAATTATTGAATGTACAATTTTCAAATTTGAATGTGGTTGGTGGTTCAATTGATGTTATATTGGACGTGTGCGTAATAGAAGTGGAACTCCTTGATTTAGGCCTACATGGTGTATTCAACTTATTCAGAATTTCCGAATGAATAATTTTAAAAGGAATAATTATTGAATGTACAATTTTCAAATTTGATTGTGGTTGGTGGTTCAATTGATGTTATATTGGACGTGTGCGTAATAGAAGTGGAACTCGTTGATTTAGGCCTACATGGTGTGTTCAACTTATTCAGGATTTCCGAATGGTGCTCTTCATTTATTTGTAAATCGGATTTCAGAAGATGCATAGGTATGATCAGTGATTTTTATTAATTCTTGTTCTTGAATGCCAATGCGAGTCATATTTGAAACTGCTGTGCATCGACTGGAGTGGTTTGTAATTTTATATATATATATATATATATATTTACGTCCAGACCAGCGCAGTTTCAAATGTTGGCAAACAAAGAAACAAATGCTAGGGACGCGATAAAATTAAACAAATGCTAGGGATGCGATAAAATTGTGCGATAAGCAGCCATGATTGGTTGAAATACGTCCTTTCGTACCGTTTTGATGGTCAAAAATAGTATGACGTAGTAAGAGTGTAATAGTCACCTTAATAGTTTAAAGTTACAGGAAATTGACGCATGAGTAGTGCATCATTCATATGACAGCGTTTACCGTAGCAATAACTAACAAGCTGGGCAAAATCCCTTTACTGTGAGCTAACTGAGCGAAGGTTATGAAGGAACTACGAAATTCTCTGGAGATAGTAGTTGTTATTAGGGAAAGAGAAGCGAAATGTATCTAGTGTCCTAGTTGCCAACGTTACGCCTGCAGTTCGTCACCTAGCAACTTCATCCAGAGAACAAGTGAATTAAGAGTCAGAACGACTCCAAATGAAGCAGCAAAATTAAGACGGCTGAGGAAATGTATACTGTATAACACTGCAAACACCGTCAACTTGATGGAGCTTTATTTCTTCTCCCCGACGACGTCTGGCTTTTTAACGGAGGAAAATGGTGACTTTTCTTCTTGCTCCCGTCGACCCGGCCGTTTGTTAATGGCACTCCTGATACCCTTGCACGTCACCCAAGATGAACGACTGTAAGGCGCGACGGAAGGGTTATTCGTTTAAATGGTGACAAACTCATTTACATTAATTTAAAAGGAGTCTTCTTTCCCGGAGCCCTTCCTTCTCAACCCCGTCCGTAATATATAATCGTAGGAATGGGATTTATGGTTACAGGCGACATTTTCTGAAATGTCTGCCTTTATATAGCTATGTTCACTCCGTTCCAGACTATTTTGGCATCTCGGAAATGTTCCTGTGTTAGGCATTGTTTATTGAAACGAGAATCTTCTCTCTCTTTCTTACCCACTCTATTTGTTTGGATGGAAAATATTTTAAGCGTATCTACTTCAATACAAATAGTAATAAATTTAATCAGAATTCCCTGGCTTTCAGCACGGTTTCATTCCTTCATCTTCTATGCCTGTCTCCTGAGCTGTATTCAAGATTATTCATCGTAAACAACAATTTCCTCAGCATCCATTCTCAAATATTCCATCGTTGTTTTATGAGGACATTCTTAGCTTATGTATGAAGTGATTTCAAAATGATGTTCTCATAATATGAGATAACTTAAGGGGAGAGGAAGGTTAAATATGATGAAAACCCAATAAATTTCCCATTTTTCCCCTTGAAAATACATCTACACAAGTGAAAATATATTACATAAAATTTAATGGAAATTTATGCCGTTGTCGGTTGTTGTGACGTCATTTTTGAAGCTCTTGTGCGCAAGGATATTAAATGACACAGACTTTGATTGCAAATTCCCTTAACTTTGATTTTTCTCCAATATGTTTTCGCGGGATATCAGCCGAGTTAAGATTTTGGAATGCTCCAAGCTTTCGACTGCTATCTCTGCAGCCATCTTCAGGGAAGTGATGTCCGAACAGAAAGTCGAAAGGTTATATAGATGTGGCTGTCTCAGGTGAAACGGGATTGGTTAGCGGATCGGCCAATCCGGGGCCGGGAATTGTCATCGCTCGTAAGCTCCGCCCCTCCCGGGATTACTGCGTGAAGTTTGGCGGGCGGCGAGCCCTGTTCCGCCGGTTGGAATCGGTTGCCGTCCTCGGTCCGTGATCTTCATGACCTTGATTGTAAGAGGGCCTGAGTTGGTCTAAGGCCGGTGTCCATGCCTGACTGAGCTGGAGTCCACTGTCTCTGTTAAAGTTGTTTTTCTCCAGCTTGATCTCTATGGCCTCCTTGATTGTACGATCCCAGTAGTGGCTTGATTTGTTAATGACCTTGGTGTGGTCAAACAGTATTTTATGCGCAACACAGCATAGAAAAGGAGCATAAAATACTGTTTGACCACACCAAGGTCATTAACAAATCAAGCCACTACTGGGATCGTACAATCAAGGAGGCCATAGAGATCAAGCTGGAGAAAAACAACTTTAACAGAGACAGTGGACTCCAGCTCAGTCATGCATGGACACCGGCCTTAGACCAACTCAGGCCCTCTTACAATCAAGGTCATGAAGATCACGGACCGAGGACGGCAACCGATTCCAACCGGCGGAACAGGGCTCGCCGCCCGCCAAACTTCACGCAGTAATCCCGGGAGGGGCGGAGCTTACGAGCGATGACAATTCCCGGCCCCGGATTGGCCGATCCGCCAACCAATCCCGTTTCACCTGAGACAGCCACATCTATATAACCTTTCGACTTTCTGTTCGGACATCACTTCCCTGAAGATGGCTGCAGAGATAGCAGTCGAAAGCTTGGAGCATTCCAAAATCTTAACTCGGCTGATATCCCGCGAAAACATATTAGCGAACCAACGCCGAGAAAGCCTCAAATCATACATTTGATTTTTCTCTTCATTGCACACAAAAAGTTATATATATTCGGAAATATTAATGCTACCTTCATGATAATTGGTACACAAATTCTTTTGGCTATTATAAAACTTTTCTATTGAATATAAATTTGTTATTTTGTTCAATTTGAAAAATATGCTTACATATTTCTATAAACGTTCCTCTAAAATTAATTTTTGACATTTAATTGCTTATCTTAAAATTTTTAAAATTAATTGAAAGTTACGCTTCATACATTTTAAAGAATGTATATTTAGGAGTAAATTACCACAGAAATTTTAATTTATCTTTAAAAATGGCTGAGCTGTATTTACTTTAGTAAATTACTCTAATCTAGTAACTTTTTAATTTGGGCCCTGTTTTCTTTTTCACAAAATTAACTCCGAATTTAAGTAGTTGTACAATGATATTTCTAAATATAACAACAAAATGAAGAACACAGATTACAATGACTATTACACTTTTACTACGTCATACTACTTTTGACTAATAAAACGATACGAAAGGACGTATTTCAACCAATCATGGCTGCTTAACGCACAATGTTATCGCGTCCCTAGCATTTGTTTAATTTTATCGCGTCCCTAGCATTTGTTTCTTTGTTTGGCAACATTTCAAACTTCAAAAAGAGATTCTCATAGTATCCATGTGAAAGCAAATCTCATACCATTCATTAGTTCACAAAAACATAGTCGGTAAATATTTTATAGCGGTTTCCTCCATGTAACGAACTTAACGTTATTGAAACCTGGACGACAGAAAATAAAATGGAAATCAATGTCAGTAAAAGCAAGTCAATATCTTTCTGTACAACGCATAAAGAAATTTGTCTCGGATATCAGCTGAATGGTACATCGGTGCCACAAGTGAACACTTGTAAATACCTAGGTATATATTTAAGTAACAAACTGGGTTGGGAGGAACAAGTCACTAATACCACAAGGAAAGCCTGGAAAGCACTACATTTCTCTATGCGTATTCCGAAGAAATCTAACCGAAGTTCAAAAGAATTAGCGTACAAAACCCTTCTTCGCCCAGTTATGGAATATGGAGCAGTAGCTTGGGATCCGTACAGACAAAACGAAATCGATTCAACAGAAAAGGTCCAACGCAAGGCAGCAAAATATGTCAAAATGGGAAAGGGACATGGTGAAGAGATATTAAAAGATTTAGGGTGGGAATTTCTCTAATCAAAGCGACGAAAAACCAGACTCACCGCATTGTTTAAGGCACAAATGGGACACAAAGCATGGACCGATATCAATACTAGATTAGTGACACCATCATACTTAGGCAGAGTTGATCATATTAGGAAGTTTAAATGCAGAAAATAAAGACGGACATGACAAAGTTTTCCTTTGTTAACCGCACAATAGTAGACTGGAACAGCTTACCTGCGGCAATCTTTCAGGGTGGCCCACTCAAAATCAATACATTTTAGGAAAAGTTAAGAAGATTAGACTGAAAATTTAATTTTAGGTGCAGTGTAATTATTGTGTCATGTAATTAAGTTGATATGTAATTAATTAAGGCGACTTGTAATTGCTTAAGTTGATAATACGTAGGTTTAATAGAAATACTTATAAGTTAGGTTTACTACAGCATACTTTTTAGTTATAGTCCTAGGTTTATTGCATTTCTTTATTTATAGTTAGAATTGAATTTACTTTTATTTCATTTTTATTGCTGCAATTATTGTAAATTTATTACTGTAATTATTGTAATATTATTGTACATTATGATATATCACTGCCACCGGGTGTATACCCAATTGTAGTGTTAATACATACATACATACATACATACATACATACATACATACATACATACATACATACATACATACATACATACATACATGGGTCATTTGCAGAATTTGACGTCCATCAATTCTTACCCTTCCCATTATTGCATTTATAACGATAGAGTTATACATTCCTAACAGTAAGTAGTTTCAATACTAATGTAGTAAACGTCACAAGAATTATTTCCTTCATGTGAAATATTTCACGAGAATAAAATGAAATTCTCATAGTGACAGCTGAAATGCCGTGTCCATACTACTTAAGTTTTTAAAATGGAGCATGATTATGTCCAGATAAAGGTTTGTTTAATAATGTAATTGAGAAAAAAATTAAAGAAACATTTGATATTATCAAAACTTCTTCATTTATGTCTGAGTTTATATTTCCTTAAATAAGATTACATAATTACTCTAATCCAGTAAGTCAGTCAGGTCTGTTACACCATTCTGTTCCTATGGATACACAGTTGAAAAAGAAATCCCACAGATGTCAGCACAAGCCAAGATGATGCAAAAAGACCTATTTTGATTATACTGGTATGTTTACCCATTTTGATTTGGCGAGTTTGTGTGTCATACTCTTGCTTTATCTTTTAGTCTAAGCGTGCATTTTTACTCTGTCAGATCTGTTTGTGTTGTGTTTTCCACAAATAACAACATATAAAGTCAAGATCAAGAGGACATAATAGTACACGTGTCCAGTAGTTAAGTTGCTATTTTAAAGACTTTTAAGCAAAAAAAAAATTAGGTTCGCACATGCTTGTTTGCTTTGTCATGTCTGTTACCTGTCAGATCTGTTACCAGTGGCGTAGCATGAAATTTTAAGCAGGGGAAGCTAACTCAAGTTGTCTTTCATGCAATATGAGAAAACGTATTACAAAAATACAGTCTTAAAATAAATAGTAGTCAATTTCAAGTCAGCAGTCGAAGATTGGTTGGAACATCGTAAGTAACACCAATAAGGCATGACCTCAAATGGTACGTAGTAAAATATGATTTCACGGTTTACACATATCTCTAACAAATAGACACGTATACGTATAACATTAGCTCACTCCCTGTCATACTTAGAGAAATCACAGTATTAGTATCATTACGTAAGTATGCGTCTGTCTTTTGGTTGTGTCCTTCATTGACAGCAAGGGAGTCGGTCATTTGTTTTTTAAATCACACTTTTGTTCGTAAGTCAGTCTTGATAATACAATTGTCCTAACAAAAATTCAAGTAAATTAGTGTCAGGAACTGTTATTTCGCTCATTATTTATTATATCAGCCACAATGCACACTAACACTTCAACTGAACACAACTGACGAAAAGGGATAACTCGGAAACTACTTATTTTAAATGTTAAAGCTAGCTTCTTGAGAGCCTTGCGACTAGGGTAGTTTAGTTAGAAAGGGATGGAAAATCTGCGGGGTGGATTACACAGAAGAAACCAGTCTGCTTGGAAGCTGGTTTGTGCAGGCTTCTTGTTTACTGCTGCATCACAAATCATCCTGATCTGCCGCATCACAATATTTTACGCGTAAATATAAATTCTATTAAAATTAATAAATAATTTTCTCCATAAACTGCAGGTTTATTATGAAATTATTATTAACTGGGGAAGCTAAGCTTTTTAGCTTACATTGACGCTACGCCACTGTCTGTTACTCCATGTCATGTCTGTTACATCATTCAAAACAGTGCTGTAAAGCAAGGTGAGTGTACAGTGGCTGATTACTGTGGTAGAGACATTGCACTACATTAATACACGCGGAATATTCACTAAATAGTACTTTAATTTTGACGTTCTCAATCGTCCATTTGTTATACAAATTTTGCAAATGACCCACATTCATATATACATATACATTTCCTTTGTTCTCGTTTATCTTTTCGTTTTTTTTTTCGTCTTTTCTTTACTTTCCCTTTTCCACTTCTACGTTTTCTTTTTCCTTACTTTTGTTTACTTTTGAAGCATTAATACTGTTAATATACCATCCTGGTAACGTGACGATCCACTTCCTATTTCGTCTCATATTACATATTTCAGGATTTTCAAAGTTACGCAGTAAGACATCGCAGTGGCATGCATGTCACTTCAAGTGAACCTGTAACACTTTCAGTTGGGATCTGCAGACAAAGTACGACGTGCTCCCCAGGCAGACAGGCAATTAAAGAACGGTCACAGAGTAAAATTAACATTTGGGGAGTCTTATCTGACACACATTCCGCATCACAGGTGCGGGTGATGTGGGTGACGTCAACTCTGGCAGACAAAGATATAATCTGCAGGTGGCGAAACGGACGGAGATGGGGCGCAGCAACCTGGAAACTCATCTCGTGCGAGGGCGCAAACGTGATGAAGGATTTCCTGCGAAACAACTTTTACAGGAGCGAAAGAAACCTGCTGTCGACTGAGGAAATGAGGACATACTGGAGCACTGCAAGAATGCGATCTGTTGCCAGCTCTCCGGTAAAGAGGTGGCAATGGGTGGGACGGGAGTTGATCGCCGATGGAGGACTTGAGACTTCATCTGAGGTTTATTCTCTACGATATGATTTATTGGTTTGTTGTACTGGAAGAAAGAAATATGAAAGAAGGAGAGAAAGAAAGAAAGAGAGAGAGAACGAAAGAAAGAGAGAACGAAAGATAGAGGAAGGAAGGAAGGAAATAGTGAACATAGAAGTGTAAAAGGAAAGAAAATACAAGAAATGAATGAAAAGATAAACGGGAAAAAAAAACAAAGAAAGTAAGATTAAAAAAAGAGAAGTATATATAGAAATTAACAAGGCCTAGATACATTTAAGAAATTGTATGAGATGAAATAAGTGAAGTAAGGATAAGGCAAGGACGAAATAAGTATGGGAAGAAATAAAAAGAGGACAAAAGGAATATAGAAACAAAGAAAGAAATAAGAAGAGATTGAAATAAACAAATATATAAGTAGAAGACGAAATAAATAAAGGCAGAAATAAGACTTGGATGAAACAAATAGAAAAAGAAATAAGACGATAGAAAGAAAGAAATAAACAGAACAAAATAAGGAAAAAAACAAATAAGAGGAAGAAATAAATAAAGGAAGAAATAAGAAGAAGATGAAATAAAGGAAGAAATAAGAGATGAAATAAAGCAAGAAATAAGAAGATGAAATAAAGGAAGAAATAACAAGGGGACGAAATAAATAAAGGAAGAAATAAGAAGATGAAATAAAGGAAGAAATAACAAGGGGACGAAATAAATAAAGGAAGAAATAAGAACATGAAATAAAGGAAGAAATACAAGGGGACGAAATAAATAAAGGAAGAAAAAACAAGGGGACGAAATAAATAAAGGAAGAAATAAGAAGATGAAATAAAGGAAGAAATAACAAGGGGACGAAATAAATAAAGGAAGAAATAAGAAGACGACGAAATAAATAAAGGAATAAATAAGAAAATGATGAAATAAAGGAAGAAATAACAAGGGGACGAAATAAATAAAGTAAGAAAGAACAAGGGGACGAAATAAATAAAGGAAGAAATAACAAGGGGACGAAATAAATAAAGGAAGAAATAAGAAGACGACGAAATAAATAAAGGGATAAATAAGAAAATGATGAAATAAAGGAAGAAATAAGAAGGGGAGAAATAACTAAAGGAACAAATAAGAAGGTGAAATAAAGGAAGAAATAACAAGTGACGAAATAAATAAAGGAAGAAATAAGAAAAGGCCGAAATAAATAAAGGAAGAAATAAGAAGGTGAAATAAAGGAAGAAATAACAAGGGGTCGAAATAAATAAAGGAAGAAATAAGAAGATGAAATAAAGGAAGAAATAACAAGGGGACGAAATAAATAAAGGAAGAAATAAGAAGACGACGAAATAAATAAAGGGATAAATAAGAAAATGATGAAATAAAGGAAGAAATAAGAAGGGGAGAAATAACTAAAGGAACAAATAAGAAGGTGAAATAAAGGAAGAAATAACAAGTGACGAAATAAATAAAGGAAGAAATAAGAAGAGGACGAAATAAATAAAGGAAGAAATAAGAAGGTGAAATAAAGGAAGAAATAACAAAGGGTCGAAATAAATAAAGGAAGAAATAAGAAGGTGAAATAAAGGAAGAAATAACAAGGGGACGAAATAAATAAAAGAATAAATATGAAGAGGACGAAATAAAGGAATAAATGAGAAAGTGATGAAATAAAGGAAGAAATAAGAAGGGGACGAAATAAATAAAGTGAGAAAAAGATGAAATAAATAAAGAAAAGAAATAACAAGAGGACGAAATAAGAAGAGGACGAAATAAATAAAGGTAGAAATAAGAATATGAATAAATAAATAGATAAATAAGAAGCGGACGAAATAAAGAAATATATAAGTAGAGGACGAAATAAAGGAAGAAATAAGAAGAGGACGAAATAAATAAAGAAAACAATAGGATGACGAAATAAATAAAGGAAGAAACAAGGAGAGGACGAAAAAATAAAGGAAGAAATTAGAAAATGAGGAAATAAAGAAAAGGAATAAGAAGAAGACGAAATAAATAAAGTGCTGGTAATAAGGAGAGGACGAATTAAATATATAAGTAGAGGACGAAATAAAGGAAGAAATAAGATGAGACGAAATAAAGGAAGGAACAAGATGAGGATGAAATAAATGAAGAAATAAATATGAAGAGGACGAAATAAATAAAGGAGACGATGAAATAAAGAAGACACCAGAAGAGGACAATATAAAAAAGAACAAAATAAATAAAGAAATAAGATGACGAAATAAAGGAAAGAAATACAAAGAGAAGAAATAAATCAAGTTAGAAAGAAGAAAACGAGAAGGGGATAAAATAAACGAGTATAGGACGAACTAAACAAGAAATAAGAAGAGGATAAAGAAAGAAAGAAAGAAATAAGGCGAAATAAATAAGTAAAGAAAGAAGAAGGAAACGAAACAAAGAAGGAAACAAGAAGGGGACGAAATAATTAAATAAGACGAGGACTAAATAAATAAAAAAATAAGGAAATAAACACGGTGGGGAAGAAGTAAATCGAGAAAAAAGCGGAGGATATAAATGATGGAAGAAATAAGAAGAGGACAAAAAAAAAGCAAATAAGATGACGAAAAATTTAATACAGAGAGATATAAGAAAGGATCGAAATAAAGAAGGAAAGAAATCAAGAAAAGATAAAATGTAATGAAAACGAATAAATAAAAAGGGATTTATAAAAAAAAAAAAGAAATAAAATCAGGAACAATTGAGTAATAAATAAAAGCAAGGAAAGAAATAAAGATAGGTAAAATAATGAGTTGATGAAAAAGAGACAAAGAAATCATCGGAGAGAGAGAGAGAGAAAACCTATTATATTTATTTTAGTAGGTTATTTTACGACGCTTTATCAACATCTGAGGTTATTTAGCGTCTGTATGAGATGAAGGTGATAATGCCGGTGAAATGAGTCCGGGGTCCAACACCGAAAGTTACCCAGTATTTGCTCATATTGGGTTGAGGGAAAACCCAGGAAAAAACCTCAACCAGGTAACTTGCCCCAACCAGGAATCGAACCCGGGCCACCTGGTTTCGCGACCAGACGTGCTGACCGTTACTCCACAGGTGTGGACGAACCTATTATAATGAAAGAAAAAGCGACAGACTATTTTTATAATAATCAATAATAATAATAATAATAATAATAATAATAATAATAATAATAATAATAATGGAATTTAGAACGTTCACGTAACTTCGAGTGCGAAATGTGGTAAACTGTTCAATTGAATATCACGAACTTTTACTAAAATTTCTCACAAGTCCAAGATCTCTGCAAAGGAGGGATTAGAATATCTTACCTTTATGCTGAGCGCCAAGTATAGGCAAACCTCGATAGTGAAATAAAGCCGCCACCAGCACTGATGTGAAGCTAGCGTTATTAACAGAGGGACGCAAGGGGTTGGGGGTGAGGGAGATGATATTCCTCTTTTGAATTCGAAACTAGGGCGAGACGAGAGAGCAAACGTGGCGGGCGCTTGCGGGGGAACGAAGCGGTGAATCCCAACTTCGGATAACAACATTATGGAGATAGGAACTTAGGCTGGCCCACAGCAAATACAGATTGTACAACTGCCATGCCGGCGGAATTACAGTATCAACTAAAACGTACTTTCGCTTTCTCACAAGAGAAATTAGGCGCAATGTCTTGCCTGGCTCGCTGCAAATCGAGTTTTATCATCGCGGGTGTGGGCGAAACCTGTAACCTGCCGCGGGAAGAGGAGCAAAGGATAAATAACAGGGAAGCGATTGTATAATTTTCCTGTTACGGACACGTAAATACACATACAGTTACTAAACTTATTTCTAACACCTCTATAAAACTAATTTTTACAGAATTATTATTATTATTATTATTATTATTATTATTATTATTATTATTATTATTATTATTATTATTATTATCCTGCCATAAGGGGAGAGGATGGTATTTTTTAAAACTTTTTTCCTATTTGGTGTAAAATATTAATTTTTTGTATGTAGGGAGCTCATAGCTGTAGCAACTCAACCAAAAATAAACATTTTGAAAAAAAAATATTTGGGGCCCCAGATTTGAAAAAAAATATCCAATGCAGGATTTTACTAAAGCCGATATATCTAAACCATTTTTAAAGGTAGATTCATCCAGTTTTTTGCAATGTACTTGCAAAAGCATGTTATACAAACTGTCTGTAACAGAATTTTGTTATTAGTCCCTACGTTTGTAAAATAAACAATTAAAATCTAATATCACATTTCAGAATTCCTTTCTTGCAAACAAACGGTGGTAGTTTTAAAATGAAATCAGTTAACAAAATTCTGTTATAGAGAAAAGTTTCCTAATAGTCTAAAGAATGTGTGTTCTAAATTTCATGCATGTATCTTTAATAGTTCAGAAATTATATCCATTTTTGTCTGGCAATGTAGCAAAAAAATGAAGTTACCGTAAACCGATAAAAGGGGGCGAGTGATTTAAAAACCCATAGCGCAGGAAGTTTAAAAATGGAGTCTCAACATCTGATAAAGGCACAAACACCCACGAAATATTATGCAATACATTCCACACATATGAAAGAGTATTTTAAAGATTTTTTTTTTAAATTCAATTTACCGGAAACAACAATAAAAGGGGGCGAGTGATTTAAAAATCCATAACGCAGGAAGTTCAACAATGGCGTCTCAACATCTGATAAGGGCACAAATACCCACAAAATATTATGCTATGCATTCCACACATATCACAGAGTATTTTAAAGATTTGTATTTTATTTACTCATTTTTCACCAAAAAATACCATTCTCTCCCCTTAATCTTGTTACATCTGTTGTTGAAACTCAAGGTCAAATTGACTCAATTTATATTGACTTTAGCAAAGCGTTTGATGTTGTACCTCACAATATTTTTATAAATAAATTTAAAAACTTTGGTCTCTCTTCTAACTATGTGAGCTGGTTTGAAAACTATTTAACTAATAGGCAATCTTCTGTTCGACTAGCAGATTCTCTCTCGGACCCATTTATTAGTTTATGTGGAGTTCCCCAAGGATCTACATTGGGCCCTCTATTATTTTTATTATTTATAGATGACATCTGTAAAAGAATAAGTTCAAACTACCCGTTATTTGCTGATGATCTCAAAATCTTTCGCACAAAAAATAGTCCTGCCGATTGCCAAACTCTTCAAAATGATATTAACTCCATCGAACTTAGGTCTGACGATAATGGAATGAATATTAATGAAACTAAAACATTTGTCATTTCGTACTCACGAAAACCTACGTCCATAAAATTTAATTATTCTCTTAATAATGTCCGCATTATTAGGAAAAATTCTATTAAAGATCTTGGTGTATTACTCGATTCTAAATTATATTTTCACGATCATGTTCAATATATTTATAATCATTCAATAAGTATGCTTGGTTTATTAAGGTCTATAACTTATTCTTTTTCTACTCCAGAGTCTCTATTAATTCTATACTTTACTTTGGTTCGATCTAAACTTGAATATGCATCTGTAGCCTGGAATTCCATTACTTCATCTGATTCGGTGAAATTGGACAATATTCAAAGAAGATGTATTTCCTTATGTGCTTTTCGATTTATACCCAATTCCTCTGATTTTAACTATGAGATTACCTGTAAATATTTTAACTGTTGTAGCCTTTATTATAGACGTCAAAATCTTGATTATCAATTTTTTTTGCAAAGTGATCAAAGGTGATATTGATTGTGAGTCTATCATAAACAATATCAGCCTTCGTATTCCTACAAAGGGATTAAGATTTCAAAAAAAAATTTATAACAGTAATTCAAAATCACTTTCTCTAGTCTGTAGATGCATAAAATATGCCAATTTGCATGGGCACAATTTAGATCCTTTTAAAGTATAGTTTCGTTTTGATTATTAGTTTTTACTTTCCTTGTTCTCAATTATATTAATGTACTGTATGTTTTTCTTGATTTAAGACATTATGTATTTATTTTTGCACCTTTGTATCTTCTGCTTGTCTCGAATTATAATTGGCCTCTGGCTGTTCTTCAGCGCAAAAATATTAATAATTAAATAAATAAAAAATAAATATTAAATCCAAATCTATTACAACTAACCCAGTCTCTTATTTGAATCAGATAGTGCAAGTTCTTGGATTTAATGTTCCTAATTATGTCACGTGAAGAATACAATGCGTGCAGTTCTGTGTTTTGTAACTTTCTCCATTCTCCTGTAACTTCATCCCTCTTAGCCCCAAATATTTTCCTAAGCACCTTATTCTCAAACACCCTTAACCTATGTTCCTCTCTCAAAGTGAGAGTCCAAGTTTCACAACCATAAAGAACAACCGGTAATATAACTGTTTTATAAATTCTAACTTTCAGATTTTTTGACAGCAGACTGGATGATAAAAGATTCTCAACCGAATAATAACAGGCATTTCTCATATTTATTCTGTATTTAATTTCCTCCCGAGTATCATTTATATTTGTTACTGTTGCTCCAAGATACTTGAACTTCTCCACCTCTTCAAAAGATAAATTTCCAATTTTTATATTTCCATTTCGTACAATATTCTGGTCACGAGACATAATCATATACTTAGTCTTTTCGGGATTTACTTCCAAACCTATCTCTTTACTTGCTTCCAGTAAAATTCCCGTATTTTCCCTAATCGTTTGATGTCGCTTTTACGTCTACCAGTTTTTTTAGATGAGTTGTTATACTGACTCTTGCTCAAGGGCGCAAATAGCCATAGACGTTGACGCGCCTTGTGACAACCATCAATCAATCAATCAATCCCTAATCGTTTGTGGATTTTCTCCTAACATATTCACGTCATCCGCATAGACAAGCAGCTGATGTAACCCGTTCAATTCCAAACCCTCTCTGTTATCCTGGACTTTCCTAATGGCATACTCTAAAGCAAAGTTAAAAAGTAAAGCTGATAGTGTATCTCCTTGCTTTAGCCCACAGTGAATTGGAAACGCATCTGACAAACAAATAAATAATTATTGTTGTTGTTATTATTATTATTATTATTATTATTATTATTATTATTATTATTATAAAACTTCACCACAGAACAAATTCGTTTATTACAGGCACACATGTTAGTAGAATTTTCTGAAAATGGACTCAGATCAGAGAGAAAGAACCGAAGCACATTTACGTGTAAACAATTTATAAGAATTCACTGTGTAGGAAAAGTATTCTGGTGAACAGCCAACAGATAATAACCACCAGAGTTGTCAACATGGGATGGAAAACTTCGTCGTCGGTCGGACAGCGAGAGTGTTGCCACTGTGCATCGATTAACACGTAATTAGATGCGGTGAAACATAACGAGGTAATTATAAACGCTGACGCCCGGGTAATAAAGACCGGCAGGGTTGCCGAGGTAATAATCTCACAATGAATAAAGGCTCGCTATAGCATACACTACAGGAAGCATACTTCCGTCGTACTGTATCTACTGTGGCAGGAGTAGAAGGTAAACAGAGACAGTTGAATGAATAAAATTATTTATTTAGATATCACAGTACACTGGTGTTAAAATATATGTGACGTAGAATTTTCTGATCGTGTAAGCGAACTTTCGGAACCACGGGATATGTCAAAACCAAAGATTATCTTATGCAATAATGGACAAACTTTGAAATAGTTACTCCAGTTCTCAATAGATGACACTATTGTCATACACTCATCAGAGTCCGTGGATATACCAGAGTAGCGCAATCACCGAGTCGGCCGCCATTGTTATTCCTTTTCAACACGCGTGGGATAGGAATATTTAAAGTAAAACTCAGATATTTTTAATTTGAAGGGCAAAACCTTCTAAAGGAGCGTCTTACATTTTAGAATATTATTGTCAGTCAACATACCAATGTACAAAAACTTCATTTAATAATTATTACAGCATAAATATACATTTAAGTGTTCAATATACTCCTTGATAAACATCACAGTTACAGGTATTACAGCAACATGAACTTAATAAATTACAAGTAACAATGTTGCAAATAAAAAAAAACAATAAATCTAAACATTTCCAATTGCATTCCTCGTGCAAACTCTCCGGCTTCCGCATATAAGGGGACACTATACTGAAATTAGTTTTAAGGGTTTACAATAGTGAAATCAATAACTACCACACTTACGAAGCTAGATTCACCAAATTTTGATCACTGGTATATCTGCTTAATAGTGACAAGTATACAAAATTGCATCCGCCTATGATACGTGGTTCGCATTTTATTAATTATTTTATTAAATTATTGAACTACTTCATATAAAAAGTCGCTTCCACTACAAAAGACATTATTCTTAAGTGATATTCACTTATATGGATCCTTACATACATGGAATCAAAGCTTAGGCCTACTATAGGTTTTTTCTGTTAAATTAATCAGTAAATTACTAGAATTTTTTATTATAAAATAAAAAAAAATAATAGTCATAAAAATTCCTAGTAATTTACCCATTCACTGTACAGAAAATTCCAATAGTAATGTTTGTTCCAACGAATATAAAGAATCATATAAGTGAATATCAGTTAAAAATAATGTAAATTGTGGCGCAAGGGACATTTTGTATAAAGCAATACAATATTTTATTAAGTTACTAATGAAATGCAAACCACTTATCATAGAGGGAGGAAATTTTGTACATGTGTTATTATTAATCAGATATACTAGTGATAACAATTTTGTGAATTTAGCTATAAAAGTATGAAAGTTAGTCATTTCAGTATAATGTCCCCAAGGATACACTGATGTGATATTTTGTCATTTTTGGTCAAAAAAATCGTTTGTCTATTTTTATCTTTAAAAATTTGTTTATGGTTTAAAGATGCCCTCTGCCAATTTTCATGACCATATGGCTGGTCTATCAGCTGTTTAGGGTCACATTTTTAAAAGGCTGCGGGCTCTGACTGTTAATTTAAATTCTCCGTCCACGACCTCCACTCTGAATTCTTCGATCATTTTGGAAATTACGCTATATTTCATACATTATTTATTATATTAGATTTCTGGTTCAGCCAGTGTAGCTTTTCGAGTTCTCGAAATATTTCTTTATAAAATCCAACATATGGTGCATGAATTTTCTTGTAACGTAATCACATCATCCGCATAAACAAGCAGCTGATGATCATTACTATTATTATTATTATTATTATTATTATTATTATTATTACTTGCTGGCTTTTAAGGAACCCGGTGGTTCATTGCCGCCCTCACATAAGCCCGCCATTGGTCCCTATCCTGAGCAAGATTAATCTAGCCTCTATCATCATATCTCACCTCCCTCAAATCCATTTTAATATTATCCTCCCATCTACGTCTCGGCCTCCCTAAACGTCTTTTTCCCTCCGGCCTCCCAACTAACACTCTATATGCATTTCTGGATTCGCCCATACGTGCTACATGCCCTGCCCATCTCAAACGTCTGGATTTAATGTTCCTAATTATGTCAGGTGAACAATACAATGCGTGCAGTTCTGTGTTGTGTAACTTTCTCCATTCTCCTGTAACTTCATCCCTCTTAGCCCCAAATAATTTCCTAAGCACCTTATTCTCAAACACCCTTAATCTCTGTTCCTCTCTCAAAGTGAGAGTCTAAGTTTCACAACCATAAAGAACCGGTAATAAAACTGTTTTATAAATTCTAACTTTCAGATTTTTCGACAGCAGACTGGATGATAAAAGTTTCTCAACCGAATAATAACAGGCATTTCCCATATTTATTCTGTGTTTAATTTCTTCCCGAGTATCATTTATATTTGTTACTGTTGCTCCCAGATATTTGAATTTCTCCACTTCTTAAAAAGATAAATTTCCAATTTTTAAATTTCCATTTCGTACAATATTCTCGTCACGAGACATAATTATATACCTTGTCTTTTCAGGATTTACTTCCAAACCAATCTCTTTACTTGCTTCATGTAACATTCCCGTGTTTTCCCTAATCGTTTGTGGATTTTCTCCTAACATATTCACGTCATCCGCATAGACAAGCAGCTGATGTAACCCGTTCAATTCCAAACCCTCTCTGTTATCTTGGACTTTCCTTATGGCATACTCTAGTGCAAAGTTAAAAAGTAAAGGAGATAGTGTATATTATTATTATTATTATTATTATTATTATTATTATTATTATTATTATTATTATTCTTATCGGCGGCTAAGAAGAGGCCGCAAATCCATGCGCCTTGTGCATATATTTGCAGAATACAGACTGCACTCTTAAGGGGCCGCGACTGTATCCCGCAGCGCAAGGTGGATGTTGCCCTACCCCCTCTCCAAGAGAAGCTCATCAGGAGCTACTGGGTGGCTGGAGCGCTACAACTTTAATTACCTGCGAGAAGAACAGGACTCAAGCAAGGCACCGGAGGTAAGCTCATTAAAGAGCAGAAACCCGGGAGATATTGGTTTTGTATCGCCTTAGTAACCCGGCCGAGACCCACACTGTGTTTACAGTACACTCACGCCACCTGGCAACTGGACTTGTAAACAATAGCGCGCTTAAATACATGATGATACAGCTTCAGTAATTGAAAGAGACGGCGGAGGAAACCAAACATGGCGTAATCAGGGTTGGAGGAACAGCCGCAGTGGTCCGCAGCTAGAGGGCAGAGAAGATTTTGAATTAGACTGTATAATTGTGCCGTTTTACTCCAGAGGACTCACCACAGTATGGTTACGGCACATTCTTGTAACCAGGAACGGAAATATCAAATATAATATTCATAAAGATAAGGGAAAAAATACAGGGTCTTTCATTACTTAGGCAGGGCTGATCATATTAGGAAGTTTAAATGCAGAAAACAAAGAATAATAATAATAATTCTTTATTTATACTGGCAGTGTTAAGGCCATACGGCCTTCTCTTACACTCTACCAGGTCACAAAGTATACAAGCAGTTAAAATTTAACAAGAAGTTAAAGAACAGAATACTAACATATTACAAAAATAATAATAATAATAATAATAATAATAATAATAATAATAATAATAATAATAATAATAATAATAATAGCATAATAAAATCACTTTTGTTGACGTCGTATAAAATTTTGTCGAATATCCTTTTAAAAAGATTAACTCCATATGTAGATGAAATTATTGGGGATCATCAGTGTGGTTTTAGGCGTAATAGATCGACTACCGATCAGATTTTTTTGTATTCGACAGATATTGGAGAAAAAATGGGAGTATAAGGGTACAGTGCATCAGTTATTCATAGATTTAAAAAAGGCATTTGACTCGGTTAAGAGAGAAGTTTTATATGATATTCTTATTGAATTTGGTATTCCCAAGAAACTAGTTCGATTAATTAAAATGTGTCTTAGTGAAACTTACAGCAGAGTCCGTTTCTATCTGACGCTTTTCCAATTCACTGCGGGCTAAAGCAAGGAGATGCATTGTCACCTCTACTTTTTAACTTTGCTCTACAATATGCCATTCGTAAAAGTTCAGGATAACAGAGAGGGTTTGGAATTGAACGGGTTACATCAGCTTCTTGTCTATGCGGATGAAATGAATATGTTAGGAGAAAATACACAGATGATTAGGGAAAACACGGAAATTTTACTTGAAGCAAGTAAAGCGATCGGTTTGGAAGTAAATCCCGAAAAGACAAAGTATATGATTATGTCTCGTGACCAGAATATTGTACGAAATGGAAATATAAAAATTGGAGATTTATCCTTCGAAGAGGTGGAAAAATTCAAATATCTTTGAGCAACAGTAACAAATATAAATGACACTCGGGAGGAAATTAAACGCAGAATAACTATGGGAAATGCGTGTTATTATTCGGTTGAGAAGCTCTTATCATCCAGACTGCTGTCCAAAAATCTGAAAGTTAGAATTTATAAAACAGTTACATTACCGGTTCTTCTGTATGGTTGTGAAACTTGGACTCTCACTTTGAGAGAGGAACATAGGTTAAGGGTGTTTGAGAATAAGGTGCTTAGGAAAATATTTGGGGCTAAGCGGGATGAAGTTACAGGAGAATGGAGAAAGTTACAAAACACAGAACTGCACGAATTGTATTCTTCACCTGACATAATTAGGAACATTAAATCCAGGCGTTTGAGATGGGCAGGGCATGTAGCACGTATGGGCGAATCCAGAAATCCATATAGAGCGTTAATTGGAAGACCGGAGGGAAAAAGACGTTTAGGGAGGCCGAGACGTAGATGGGAGGATAATATTAAAATGGATTTGAGGGAGGTGGGGTATGATGATAGAGACTGGATTAATCTTGCACAGGATAGGGACCGCTGGCGGGCTTATGTGAGGTCGGCAATGAACCTCCGGGTTCCATAAAAGCCATTTGTAAGTAAGTACAATAAGACTACAAACACTTCATCAGCAGCCTTCGAAAGTCGCACCCTCGAGTGAGATACGATCGGTCGTGATACGCTCGTAATAAATAGAAGCACAGTACAAGGTCATCTCACCGACATGTCTTATCTTGTATGGAAGGCGACAGATAAGATACACATATGTTTTGCTCACACGGTAAAAATAAGGCTTTATTTTCTGCGTTTATGACAAACGTTTAATGGAACGTACCAAAACAGGAACATGAAGTTATGAATAAAATAGTATGAAAAACTTCGATATACAGTTATTATTGCTAATTAATAATTATTCAATATTTGATTTACCACATATATAATATGATAGGTCCATACAAAGTGTTCCGCCTATATACTGCGACAATGTAGAAACGTTTTACAAAATATTAATGATATAGCAATAGATTAATAACAATATTAGTACAGAGATAACGTCACAGAAAATATAATAAAACGAATAATCATGTTGCACAACTGTCACAGACGCAAAGATTGATACACTAATTATTAGAGATTATTATTATTACTAGAAAACTTGTTACGGTTCTTGCATTATCGTCATTGTGTTCTCCGTTTATAATAATTACATTTACATCCAATAACATCTATCAGATGTGGCAAAAACAAAATCAGTCCTGTGTGGGGGAAAATACATTTACTTACAACACTTAT
The DNA here is from genome assembly GCF_040183065.1 of Periplaneta americana. Lineage (NCBI taxonomy): Eukaryota > Metazoa > Arthropoda > Insecta > Blattodea > Blattidae > Periplaneta > Periplaneta americana. The sequence goes on along the minus strand of NC_091120.1, from coordinate 192,197,504 downwards.
ATTACATTTTAAAGCAAGTTTTGTAGTTGTACTATGGAGAGGTTAGTTAAACACTGCAAAGTTTTGAAATGATAAACGTCTATGATGTTACTAGACAGTTCATCACTTCGTTCTTGTTCTTAACTTCTATGATAAAATGTCTAGCTTTCATTAATCAGGTAATCTTGTCGTACTTCAATTTTTATTGTAATTGTAATTGTAAATTTAATGTTAATTGTAATTTTATTGTTCATGTTATAGTTGTAATCCCCTGGTAGAGGGGCAGAGAAGGCCTGTCGGCCTTATCTCTACCAGGTTATATAAATAAATACTAAATACTGAATGTCTAACGCTCGGCTTGTACCGTTCGAGGATTTATCGCTCGCGACAATTTTACCCATCATGCATGTGCGCTACCTGTCGGATTATGCTATGAACTACTTTGGCGCTCGAGCGAAAACGTCCGATGAAGACCTCTGTTTAGTATATTATTGCAATGGAGCATGCAGGAAATCAATAAAGTGTTTATACATAAAAATACAAACATTATGTACATATGTGAATACATACATACATACATACATACATACATACATACATACATAGCGTTATAATATTCGTTTACGATTTTTTGGGAAAAGTATTGTCGTGTAGGAATTCTGTCATTGGTTCCTTTTTAATTTTATTTTGCGAATATAATTTCCTCACACCTCAAACAACATTTTGTTATAGTCGTACACTTCTGCAGGGTAGTTAAATAAACAAGCACTTGCACAGGGATCCGTGGGGGGAAAAATAAACGGCAGATCGTTGTGCGTGCTTCCACAGCGCCAGAGTCCATTTCAAGAAATCGAGGCGCCATTTTTTGTGAGTGCGGAGTTAGGGGCCGGTACTATGATCTGCTTTCGTACAAAATCTCGTCCGGCCTCCATCTTTGTGTCCCTTGAGAATCGAACACGACGTAATTTACGGGTGCGTTAGTAAGGCAGAGTGACCCTTAACGCAGGGACCCCCTCGAGGAAGAAGGGGGATAAAAAAATTGTGGGGGGGAGGCGCACGAGTCGCGAAGAAAACTGTCGACCTGAGCTAAATAAATTACTGCGGCGTTAGCGGTGTGAACCCGCCCCCTTTCCACGCCCCCGGCCGATCACAAGACGCCCCACACGCAGCTAGGTTTATGACAATAATCTCCGATGTCGCATTACTCGATTGCGATAGGCTCTTGCAAAATAATTCTGCGGCAAGCAAAGACTTAAGGAAAGAAGGTATTCAAAATTATAATAGTACATTATGCAACGAGCCTATAGTGGTAGTAATTAAGACGCGAGTATGTTTGTTTATGAAACGAGCTTGCGCTCGTTCCATAATTTTCATACGAGCGTCTTAATTACCATTATAGGCAAGTTTCATACGACTTTTAATGCTCGACCATATTTCTAACTTGAAATTATTCAGAAGTATTCATGTTATGGTTATGTAAGTGAGGAGTGGAACTGACCTGAATTGTGAGATGTGCGCAGACGCGAAAGTATTGATTTTTTCCGAAAGTATTGATTTTTTCCGAAACACGAATGTCATTGACCTTGATATAATCTAGAGAATAACATGAAGATTAGCCTTGATATAACCTGGAAATTGATTTAGAATTGAAAAACGAGATGACAAATTGAATTTATTTGAATATTATTTACAATTAACGCTAATTATTATAGTTACAGAACATAACCTTCTGCGACAGTATTTGATTTCCAGCGTCCGTGACTTTTCGCTAATTGTCTTTCGATTCCATATCCGAGAATAATCGATACTTGCGATTTTATAATGGTACAATCATTACAAAGGTGATTTCTCATTGGCTGAACAAGTGAATTATAATGAATAGGTGTACTTTAATGAGGTGCATTAAAGGGCTACTCCCAGGTGTATAATTACTACATTTCGGCATGGTCGAGCATAATTTTTTTTAAGGGAAATAAATTCTCTGAATCTTCCTGATCAAGAATAAATATATTTTTGTAATGTTGCCATGTGTCTAAACTACAAAAACGGTTTTTAATTGAAGCGGGCGTCTCATTAAATCAGTAGTGCCACGCCCCTTCATTGAAATGTGAAAGTGAAAACGTTGTGCAGGATGTAATATCAGTAGTGATAGTGTTGTCAATTAACAGTAATGATGTAGGCCTAAATAGTAGTAATATTATAACTAGTGTAGATTTGTAAGTAAGTCAGAAATTGATGTTAATTTTTAAACGCTGTTTTCTTAAAACAACATTTTTATGTATGTATGTACTTAGATCTCAGAAACTATTAGAGTTACAGAGCTGAAATTTTTCACACTCATTGCACATCATATAATGACTTGATGGTAGCACTTTTACATTGATGTAATATGTATTACAAGATTTAGATATACTTTTGCGTTGAGAATTTCAGTTTTTTATCAGTAGAATTTTTATAAAAGTATATTATTTTTTAAAAAATTGATAAAACCGAGCTAGATCTATAAATTAGGTTGTGATCGTAGATAAGTATATTGCAAATATGTATGAAAAATTTTAGCCACGTACATTAATCAGTTTTCAAGAAGGTACATGACACAGTTTTAATAAGTTCTCTTCCATTTATCTATTGCTGGCCATTTCTGTATATAGCTCGACCAAGCGGCATATACCACCTCTTTCGTCTGTCTCTTTCCTTTCCACTGTAAAGCGCTCAGGCTCTCCTGGGCTCTAAAAAAAGCGCGCGCTTGCTCCTATGGGCATCAGTTGATACCACTGTGTTAGAGGAATGTTTATCAAGCCATTAACATTATTAGACGGTCTAACAACTCCGTATCGGTACCGTACTCACAAAGCATTAAGGACTAAGAAATAATAAACACGTCCTTGTAAACCAGCATTAGTGACCAGTTCGCAAACTGTAATTATATATAGACACTGAAGCCATAACGGGGTACTCTTACTAACGGAAAGTAAACAGAAGTCAGTTCGTTTCTCTTAGGACTTGGAGGTGGATGAAAATGGAGTTAGGAAACGACCGCGCCTTTACAGAGACACAAGCAAGGTATCTCCTAGAAGCCTCTGTTACAGTAAGCAAACACATGAACTCCCTTTTGTATACGCAACTATTACCTAAATGACATGTTAGTGCTACCTCAATGATAATAAAATTATTATATTGAAACAGTTGCTCCCGAGCGGCTCAAAAATGAAGACCAACTCAGAATATTCGAGAAGCTTCTACCACAAACAATATCTCCAGAGACACCCTTCCTTTATTTAGCTAGAAAGGTTTCCAAACCGCGGACAAAGGATAAAAACGCACATCTGAAAAATCCCAGCGGATTTTGAAACCAGAATTTCGTAGAAATCTCTGGACTCTCCCTTCTCCAACTCCCACAAGTGACATAGTTATACCGAGTTGAACAAACGCAGTGTGGTGGTTTTTTTTTGTAATGGCTACCAACTTTGGATTTTAACAAAAGTGACTCGCTAATGGACTCAAGATGCAGAAATCCACGTCATGAGTGAGAAAGCTGGAGGGGAGAAGTTTCCGCGGCTGGGGGGGGGGGTGCAGACTGGGTAAACAACGTACTTAATAAGGCACGCATGGTGGCACCCGTCCTGCATGTAATAGGATAAAGCAAGCCACAGAAGTATCTGCAGCGTCTCCTTAGTCCGCAAGAATCTGACACAACGCGCTGGGATTTTACGGAGACTGACGACGCGTCCAGTGCTGGATTTCAGAAATGTTTTATCCCTCTCTGTTAAATAATATAACATTCATTTGTAATTGCACTCAAGTCCCGTCCATTAGGCCACAGTTACTCACTAAAGAATTGAGGATTAATGCAAAAATAACGCTGTGACAAAAGGATAATGTCACAAGTATCGTAAAGTTTGTTAATTATCTCCAGACCACAAAACAGGCAACTTGGATCTCAGGCCGATGCGCTCCCACACGCTGGTTACAGAGAAAGTGTGTTTTCGGTGATTCAACTGCATTGTAAGCTAGATATTAATTTCGTTTTCTCTCTCTCCGAAAGTTACATTTTTCATTCTAGGGGTAGGCCTGCAATGTTTTTAGAAAATATTTAACTTAGGATTATGATATTTTCAGGATATTTTAACCCTGCGTTACTCATGTTATTATAAATATTCTCACCATTGCTCAGGTGGGGTTTCACAAACCCCATTTTAAATAAGTAATATATTTTTCCGCAAGTTTCAGAAATCAGATAAACGCAATTAAATATACTATTCTTAGTTCACTTAAACAATTTCTTAAGTGAACTCTTCTGGATGTGATTGAAAGGTACACAGATGCACAGAGTACACACTAATTCCATCCCCACACCCCACCTGAGTAATGCAGGGTTAATAAATAGAATGATATTCTCAATGATATACCGTATATTTCCGCAGATAAAACGATCTTCAGGTATAAATTTCGAGCACAATATTATGGACTCAGCTTTTAAAGCCTCGCATCTCGCAGTCATAGAAACCACTCACTATCTCTCGTATAGTCCGGATTTGTGCGAGGCGGGCCTCGCACCTCGCACGTCGCATGCGTCGGTTCAGAAAAGTCAATGCTTAAGACGATCCCAAAGTTATCGACCGTCATGGAAGAAAATGAAAGTGGAAAAATTGATAAAATCCTTAAAAAAGTGTCGAATTTGTAACGCTATGTATGACCCAGAAGGACGATTTGTTATGGAATACTGATGGCGAAGTAGAAACCGACTCGCCACATTCACTCTTTGACAACGAATACGATGATTTCGCAGGATTTGTTATATTTTATAATGGTTTTAGTGTAGAATTTTAAAATCTCTTTTCTTATATATCTGCTATATAAGGTGACTTCCGGTTTTATGTTTTTTATTGTTCAAATGTAGTTTCATCTGCTGAAATATGCGGCAGTTATTTTAAAATATCTAAAAGTTACATTCTGATTTGTGTTTTTTTAAATGGAGAAAAGTAATTTTTTAAGAGACGAAAATTCATTTAAAACTCAGCACAAGAATAATGTACATATTAAAAATATATTGTATGGCATTAAGTATACAGAGAAATTATTTATTACAGTTGTATGAACACTTTTTAATAATTATTAAAATTAATATAATCAGTTAAAAACCAGACATGTTTCGGAGGTATGCTCCTCCATCTTCAGTGGCAATACCACGACGCTGGATCTGATGTTCGACCCTGAAGATGGAGGAGCATACATCCGAAACATGTTTGGTTTTTAATTGCTTATATTAATTTTAATAATTATTAAAAAGTGTTCATACAACTGTAATAAATTATTTCTCTGTATACTTAATATCTCATTTATGAACACTGTTGAATTTGACCTTACTTGTGTAAATTCATATTGTATGGTTTTTACTTCAATGTCCTCGGACAATAAGTGCTACATATTTCATTGGTCAGAACTACAGGATGAAAAGGATAAAACTGCATAAATTTTAAGAACAGAATCTTCAGGTTGTAAGTAACCAAAAAGTTAAATTTCATTTTGGTATTTGAATAACGGTTTAGCCGACAAAAGTGTCTGAAGTTTGAATCCCATTTATCGCGAACCTATTACGTATTGAGACGTATGAGTAGTAAGATATCAGTGCGAAGAACAAGCCGAAAAAATATTCCTTTGTAACAAATTTAACTGACTAATTTTCCGTCACACTGTAAATGCGTTTTAATATATAATTGGGTTGGGAGGAACAAGTCACTAATACCACAAGGAAAGCACTACATTTCTCTATGCGTATTCTTAAGAAATCTAACAGAAGGTCAAAAGAATTAGCGTACAAAACCCTTGTTCACCCAATTATGGAATATGGAACAGTAGGTTGGGACCCGTACAGACAAAACCAAATCGATTCAATAGAAAAGATCCAACGCAAGGCAGCAAAATATGTTAAAATGGGAAAGGAACATGATGAAGAGCTCGTAAAAGACTTAGGGTGGGAACTTCTCAAATCAAGGCGACGAAAAGCAGACTGACCGCATTAAGGCACAAATGGGACACAAAGCAAGACCCGACATCAATACTAGATTAGTGACACTGTCATACTTAGGCAGGGCTGATCATATTAGGAAGTTTAAATGTAGAAAACAAAGAACTGACGTGGCAAAATTTTCCTTTGTTAACCGCACAATAGTAGACTGGAACAGCTTACCTGCGACATTCTTTCAGGGTGCTCCTCTCAAAATCAATACATTTAAGGAAAGGTTGAGAAGATTAGATTGAAAATGTAATTGTAGATGCAATGTAATTATGTAAGTTGTGTCATGTAATTAATTAAGTTGATACGTAATTAATTAAGATATGTAATTAAGGTGATATGTAATTACTTAAGTTGGTAATAGTTGGGTGAAATAGAAGTACTTATAAGTTAGGTTTACTTTTGCTTAGTGTAGGCGTTATTACAGAATAGTTTTTATTTATAGTCCTAGGTTTATTGCATCTATTTAATTATAGTTAGAATTATATTTAAGTTTTTTTTATTGCTGCAACTATTGTAAATTTTATTAATATTATTATTGTATATTATATATCATTGTCACAGGGTATATACCCAATTGTAGTGTTAATATATATATTTTTCTTCTGGCTCATTCTTCTCGTTAATATCTTACCACTCATACATCTGAATGCCCAATAGTTTTACCATAAATGAGATTCAGACTCCAGACACAAATTACGTTTAAATTATTTTTTTTTCTAATTGATTCATATTTTTCATTGTTTATATGTAATTTTACAAGTACTTTTACATAATTATATCACAGCACATTGGTACAGTTTATTCATTTTATATACAGGGTGAAAGGGGTATAACGGAATTTTAACATTCTCTCCCCTTCATACAACGTTAAGTTTTGTGCTCTGCTAAGTCTCAAGAGGTGACGTTTGCAGCTAAGACCGTAATATATCGGGTGTAAACGGTTGTATTTTTAGGTTGTAAGTAACCAAAAAGTAAACTGTCATTTTGGTATTGGAATAAGATTTAGTCGAAAAAAATAATTTCTAAAAATAAAATAAAAATTAATTTCTAGGTTACAATACAAGAATTAAGTTGTAGATTACTTCAATAATCAAAAGCTTCCTTATTCAGCACAAAAAAAGATTCAAAAGGGAACGATTAATTGGACGAAATATTTGGCAATCTGATTTTAGGCAGTTTATTCTAATTTTTCACACATCATAACAACCATCATCTCTTAACCACTTCCCTGATTAACCCGAGTTAACTCGGGTTGCTAACTTGTGTCAAAATTTATTAATCCGAGTTAAGTCGTTTGAGTCCCATTTTCGCTGCTAAGGATTATATCCCGAATATATACGTTTTCATTCTTCCATTAACCTTCTCCTCACTAGATGGCTACAGAAGTAAGTGATATTTCTAAATCTGGTGGTGTTTTTTGTACTTCTTCCTTGCGAGTGGAATTCTACGCTCATATAGCATTCATACACAGTAGTGAGTAGATGCTAGTTATTTTGGGCGGTTTCTGTTAGTGTTTAGTGTTTTTTGTGATGTTTTGTGTAAAGATGGATCAAGTTAGTGATTCCGAAACTTCTGATCAGGAATATATTCCTGTAGAAGATTAGGAAATGAAACATCGGTATCAGAAGACGAAGTTATAGACCAACAAACAAATTCAGATCAGTTGATGTCGCGTCTTTTCGACAGTGGTTTGAATAGAAGACATCTGACACAATTTCTTCTGCACCTCCGAGGTCCCCATTCCCTGAAATTTTAACATTGTTTCTGGTAACGATAATTCTCAATTTTTTAAATTATTCATTGATAATGACCTCATCAACATTACATTCGAGGAGACGATTCGGCATGCTAATAAGTGTTCACAGAATGCTGAAAATAATTCGTGGCGGCCTACTACAGACACAAAATACAACCCACTTCGGCTTACAGATAGACATTCTCCAGAAGTTATTCCACGAACTCTGAAGAAGAACAACCAACCAGACAGTGTTTCATGTATAGTATTGCGAGAGACTCAAAATACAATCGAATTCAACACAAAAGCAGATACTACTATCCGTAATGCAATGTGCACCTGTGCGTAATACCCTGCTTTCGAGTCTACCACACGACAAGCAACATTTAACGCCTTGATAACAGCACTGGTATTGCACCTCATAAATTAATCCATAAAAAAACATAAGGTGGTAAATAGTTCAGGAGAAAATCGAAGTGGGACAACTACCAGAGCTGGAATCAGTGGCGTAGCGTCAATTAAGCTAAAAAGCTCAGCTTCACCAGTTAATAATAATTTCATAGTAAACCTGCAGTTTATGAACAAAATTATTCCTTAATTTTAATAGAATTTATATTTATGCGTTAAATTTTGTGATGCGGCAGCTTAAGATGATTTGTGATGCAGCAGTAAACTAGAAGCCTGCACACACAAGCTTCCAAGCAGACTGGTTTCTTTCACTCATTCTTCTGTGTAACCCACCCCGCAGATTTTCCATCCCTTTCTAACTAAATTACCTTGGTCGCAAGGCTCGCAAGAAGCTAGCTTTTACATTGAAAATAATTTAGTTTTCGAGTTGTGAGTTGTGTTCAGTTGTATTGTGTTAGTGTGCATTGTGGCTGATATAATAAATAATGAGTGAAATAACAGTTCCTGACAGCAATTTACTTGAATTTTTAGGACAGTTCTATTATCAAGACTGACTTACGAACAAAAGTGTGATTTAAAAAACAAATGACTGACTCCCTTACTGTCACTGAAGGACACAACCAAAACACAGACGCATACTTACGTAATGATACTAATACTGTATCTATTGACCGTTAATATTGTGATTTCTCTAAGTATGACAGGGAGTGAGGTAATGTTATACTATACGTGTATATTTGTTAGAGATATGTGTAATCCGTGAATCATATTTTACTACGTACCATTTGAGGTCATGCCTTATTGGTGTTACTTACGAGGTTGTAACCAATCTTCGGACTGCTGACTTGACATTGACTATTATTTATTTTAACCCGTAAGTGGTGAGGTATTTTTCTAGTCACGTAACTGGTGTGGTGGGGATTGCACTTACCTCAACTTAGAAACTTGTATCGTAGCACTCAGATAATCAGACTGAATTTTTAATTTATATAATCAAGTACTTTTATTAGTTTTAACTAGGTTTTCTTCAAAATTAGGGAAGCAGGTAGGATAATAAGCAATGAAAAAAATATATATCTCCGCACATTCACCTGGAGCAGGCTTCTTTTCTTCCAATGGCTGGGATATTCACAGCCACCACCTCACCAATTACGGGTTAAGACTATATTTTTGTAATACGTTTTCTCATATGTACATGAAAGACAACTTGAGTTAGCTTCCCCTGCTCAGAATTTCATGCTACGCCACTGGCTGGAATCAAGGTTCACGAGGTAACTCGGGATAATAAGTCAGGTATAAATGGATGTCTATTTCATAGTGATTTTTTAGGTATGTAAGAAAATTAGTGATGTACAGTGATTCTGCAGTATTAAATTACCTCTACACGAAAATACAAAATGACACTTTTTTCACAAAACTGGTAAAATATATACTAAGGGAAGAGGTTAAAACATATTTCGATTGAAAACTAGTTATGTATTCTCAATTTATGAAAGGCTCGCAAAGTAAATAATACGTACATTTTAATTTACAGAAATGTTCTCTTTCCTTTCGGTCCTTCGTAACATAAAATAACTTGATACGCATATACTGTGATCCCTCACCCGTACCATGAGAGAGATGGAAACATATAAAATTGTTTCGTAGGTCGAGAAGCTGAACAGAATTTCAGATACAATGACTAGCATATACGGGATAGAGAGGCAAAAAGAAACGAGAACCGTATTTTAATTAAAAATGTACTTCATTGAGAACGAAGAGCACAGTAGCTATAAATATATTACACCCATTCACGATTTGAACTGCATTCCCTGACTGAAACCTCCTCCATTTCTTATCACAAGTCATTAACGTACGAAATGGATTTAAAAACGAGACAGATACCTACAAAGAGTTTTATATCGAGTGACAAGCAACGCTTTTATTTCTCGGAAGGCAATAAAACAGCTACACAACTTTCATCATTGATTTTACGAATGCGCAAGCCTTGCTCGGGCAGCAACTTCTCCGACATCTGTGTTGTACAGGGAAACATACGCACGCATAGTTAGGCGTTAAGTTCAGGACCAGAAGTTTCCAGAACTTCCAAGACCATGCAACAATGACTGTTATTCAATTTAAACCAAACTTCTTACGTTCGATTACCGGCGGAGTAAAGTAGCATACTGTGAGTTATTTTTTTTATATAAGAAGCATAAACCGGCTATGACCTACCTAGTGGTTAAGGCGTACAGGTTCCATAATGTTGTGTTAAAAACATAAAATTGTTTAGTCACACGTTAAAAAGTGTTAAATTAAAAAAAAAAAGTTATATACCTTGGACAGACGGCCCGTTTCGACGTGATATTACGTCTTCATCAGTGTCTCCAATATACCAATGGACAATGACAACTACACTGAAGAATTAAACACAATAAAATACGAGGGGGAACCAGGAAATAACGACCGTTTTGTTGTAATAATTAAAAAAATATATATTTATTTGAAAAAACAAAGTCTGTTACATAACTGAAGCTTCCTTCACTTCTCTACATAATCACCACCTACATTTAAACATTTGTCGTATCTGTTCACTAGCTTTAGAATTCCCGTATTATACTCCTCTGCCGCCAGTTCATTAAGCCAGGTGTTCACTGTCTTCTTCAACTCTTCATCACTTCCAAAACGCGTACCACCCAGAAAGTCTTTCAGCTTAGTGAAAAGGTGAAAATCGCTAGGAGCAAGGTCTGGACTATAGAGCGGATGATCAAAGATTTCCCAACCGAATTGATCCAGCAATTCATCGTGGACATTTGTTCGCCCATTGTTGAACATTTCGCACCATCAAATGTCGGGCATTCAAAAATCGAATCACACTCCTCACCTCACAATCGGCGGGATTATCAATCACGTCGTTCATTTTGAAGTAACACAAAATGCACAATGGTGACTTGTTGCAACCAGTACTCACAACATTATGAGAACACGTGTTAAGGAAGCCAGTTGACCTTCAAACAAGGAAGGGAGTCAGCTGCGCGGCGGGTATGCGCGAACGGTCGTTATTTCCTGGATCCCCCTCGTATATAGCACAAGACAATGGATATAACCCTAACATAATAGACACACTAATAAAAAAGGCAAAACAAAAACAGAACAAACCAACACAAACACCACGTGAGAATAAATACATAGCATTAACACATCACAATACCAATACTCACAAAATTACAACTTCATTCAGAAAACTAAAATACAAGATAGAATACAAAACAAATAACACAACACAGAAATATCTAAATAATCACATTAAACATTCAAATAAATATAATTCAACTGGCGTATACAAACTAAAATGCAATAGTTGCCCACATTTTTACATAGAACAGACAGGAAGATCATTTCACACAATATACAATGAACATATTAAAGCTATAACCAAACCCTACATCACATCAAATTATGCAGACCACATTATCAACAATAATCATGACCACAATAATATAGAAACAGATATGGAAATTTTACACATCACACCAAAACGTTCACAGTTAAACATCTTAGAAACATACAAACATACAATAACATACCCACAACATATACTTAATACACAATTACAGTTCAATACCCACACATTATTCGACGTCATGATACGTCATAACACACAAACAACCAGCCCCCACCATAAGAGTAACACACCCCCACCCCTACAACCGACAAATGCACATCGCAGAATTCAAGATCACCAGTAGTTCAGGAGACACTGATGAAGACGTAACATCGCGTCGAAACGGGCCGTCTGTGCAAGGTATATACCTTTTTTAAAATTTTAACACTTTTTAACGTGTGACTAAACAATTTTATGTTTTTAACAAACAAAGTGTTAACGTGAACTAGAATCAATGATAACGTTGTGGTATCGAACTTTAAAAAAAAAAAAGGGTTTTGTGTTAAAAAAACATGCAGAAGGTCGCAGGAAAAACCCAGTACGAGAAGTAGCTATCTCTTGGCGTGGTCCCCAAACTCTCCAGATCTTACCCCTCCTGACTTCTTCGTGTGGAGTTTTGTTAAAGACATTGTCTATTCACAGAAACCCAGGAACATTGATGATGTGAGAGTAAAAATGACTCAAGCTTTTCAACAAATCACCCCTCTTATTTTTTACCAAAGTGTATAAAACGTTGTACAATATACTTATTGCTACTTCATATTACAATACTCGACTGGTTATCGAACTTACTGCGTTCTCATTGTTCATTAAAGTTTCGTTCCACATTTTTGTTCAATAAGTAAAATATTTTACTATAACACTTGTTTTATATTTCTTTGTTATTCTGCATTATCCGACAAGCCACCGGCGTGGCTCAGTCGGTTAAGGCGCTTGCCTGCCGGTCTGAAGTTGCGCTTGGGCGCGGGTTCGATCCCCGCTTGGGCTGATTACCTGGTTAGGTTTTTTCCGATGTCTTCCCCAACCGCAAGGTGAATGCCGGGTAATCCATGGCGAATCCTCGGCCTCATCTCGCCAAATACCATCTCGCTATCACCAATCTCATCAACGCTAAATAACCTAGTAGTTGATACAGCGTCGTTAAATAACCAACTAAAAAATTATCCCACATTTATCTTATCGAACCCCTTCCAGGTTCAGTTTAACTGGAATTACAATCATTTATGAAAAGTTTAGTATCTGAATAACTGAAACGTCTCTATAATCTATACTAATAATAAATCTGTAGCCGAAATTTTTCTGGTAATTTTCGCTTTTCCAAAAATAATTGGTCCTAACATGTATAATTAACCATCCTGAAAACGAAAATTGCTTTTTTGACATTTTTGTTTGTATGTCTGTCTGGAGGTTTGTTACCTTTTCACGCGATAATGGCTGAACCGATTTATATGAAATTTGGAATATAAATTAAGTTCGTTGTAACCTAGATTTTAGGCTATATAGCATTCAAAATACTTTATTTAAAAGGGGGTTATAAGGGGGATTGAATTAAATAAATCGGAATATCTCTCTTATTATTGATTTTCGTTAAAATGTTACATAACAAAAGGTTCTTTAAAAATGATTTCCGATAAGTTTTATTCTTTACAAAATTTTGATAGGACTGATATTTAATGAGATAAATGAGTTTTAAAATTAAAATAACGATGCCACCTATTGGCCTGTAATGAAATGGAAACAAATGACTTCATCTATAAGGGGCCTTGGACAACAACAATCGAAAGCCATTAAACTTATCATACAGAGAATGTTTCTGTGTTTGTATGAAGTAATATCGAAAGCTAATTACATACAAGACTTTTAAAATAACAATACAATACATTTTCACCGCCACCTCAGATTATATCGTTCTTGTTCCTGCAATAACTCCTCTGTGTAAAATATAAAATTTTTGAGTAGGAAGAAAAAACACATTTATTCATTCCATGGCAATGGTACATTGGAGATCGTGAATTCTTACATTTTCGAAAGAAAGAAATATAATTATATATCACTATAATATATGCTATATCACTATTTAAGTTATTTGAAGGGTTCAGAACTATAGTGGGCCAAGCGCCATTTACTGAAGACGTAAAAAACAAGGGTTAAAATTAAGTTATTACCATAATTCAATGGAAACATAGAGCAAGTAATATGAAGTATACACATTAAAACTAAATGATATGTCAATGTTCTTTAAACTATGGTTGCATGTAATAATAATTAAGAAACATGTTAAAGGAATTGTCATTGCACCAAATGAGTGTCTCTGGATCAAAATGATCGCATTTTAATTATTTAAATACAATTTAAATTAAGTAACATATTAAACGATTTATCCTTCTATCAAACACGAATGTTCCCTGGATCAAACGTCCTATTTTAATTATGTAATTACTTTATATTTATTTCTAACGGTTGCAGCGGAGCACACGGGTACGGATAGTATTTTTAATATATTCCTCTATACCTGACACTATTTTAACGCAAACAGACTGTCCCGTAAGTCTCCGCACGCGGTCGTTGTCATCTTGAGTGACTGTATCATTTCCCCGTGGCTTTCCTCCCGCTATTCTTTGAACCTATCTTCCCCTATTCTTCACGATAACAACCCCGGTGCTCCCTCAGGAGATGTTCCAGCCACCAAACAACCCCCGTGCCCCTCTCCACACCCCCCGTCAACTTTCCCTTATACATATACAATAGCATATAGAAGAAACTTGGAACCCAATTTTCGAACACAGCAACATTGTAACAAGAACCCTTCGTGTCGGTACAGCATTCCTTCCTCCGAGCTGTCGAACAAGACTGCGGTCAATATATTTGGCCCCTGCACATATGCTGGAAAGGGGGGCTGTCGCAGGTATTGGTAACTACCACTTTTAATAATCTAGGCTGTAGATAAGACGAATTCCGGGTAGAGGGGGAAATTTTTTGTAACAGTTTCTGAATCACCTTATCGCCGCTTTTCTTGGAGATAGGCATCCTCCGGGAAGATAGCTGAATAATTCGTTAGGTTTTTATGTTGTTTAGTTAAGGGTATATGTACGTGAATATTAAAAAAAAATTGTATTGGAAAATTACGCAGAGTTTTCTGCATCCAGTGACATATACTGGGTGTTCAGTTCAAAGTGTGTCATGGCTCGCTGTGTGTCGTCATGTGGCTAATCGATGAGCCTACAGAAATCAATCTTCCTACACTTCCGCAGAGGTGTATTACCTATGTGTCGGATAAGTTGCCTAGACAGTAAGGAGTTCATTCTAAAGAGTACTTAGCGATACGTACGGTGACGCCAGTAGTGGCAGGAATGTGAACTGTTTCGAAACATGTACTAATGTGAGATTTTTTCTTACTGTCGAAATATGGGGAGAAGGTTAAGACGATAACTTACGTATTTGTTGACATTAATTTCGACGGTCAACATGGACACGGAACATTTGATTTGTGTTCTGGAATGTTGGTGTACGCAACCGATGATAACAAATACCCTGCGTACGACTTGTCCGCGCAAAACACAGTTCGAAAGAGGTTATGGCAGCACACAGGCCGCCATCTGTTCTACGACGTTCAAGTTATACCGTACACGTTCTCAAGTTCTGATTGAACGCCTTGATTAATAGGCAACGTCTCCGACATAAAAGCTGAAACTCTCTTCAAATCGCTGACTCACAACAGTGACGTCATGACACACTTTGAAATGAACACCCAGTAGTTTATATTGTTTACTTATTTCTTTGTGCTATTTAAATGAACATCTTCTACCACAATACAGGACGGCTAAGACACTCATTTTTTACTTTAAATTAAATTTACCAAAAGTTCCAAATTTTTAAACAGTTATATTACCGTTGTTCTGTATGGCTGTGAAACTTGGACTCTCACTCTGACATTGGAACAGAGGTTAATAGTTGAGAATAAGGTGCTTAGGAAAATATTTGGGTCTAAGTGGGATAAAGTTACAGGAAAATGGAGAAAGTTACACAACGCAGAACTTGTCGCATTGTATTCTTTACCTGACATCATTAGGAACATTAAATCCAGACGTTTGAGGTGGGCAGGGCATGTAGCACGTATGTACGAATCCATAAATGCATATAGAGTATTAGTTGGGAGGGTGGAGGGAAAAAGACCTTTGGGGAGGCCGAGACGTAGATGGGAGGATAATACTAAACTGGATTTGAGAGAGGTGAGGTATGACTGTAGAGACTAGATTAATCTTGCTCAGGATAGGGATCGATGGCGGGCTTATGTGTGGGCAGCAATAAACTTTGGGTTCCTTAAAAGCCATAAATAAGTAAGTTGCAATTTTTTCAAACATATTATTTCATAACTCCACAATCAATACAGATAGCCTACGGTAGAATGCTGAAATTTAGTACGCTGAGTTCACATGAATTTATGAAAAAGTAGGCTATAATAGTGCCAATATTTAAAAAAAAAATTATGTCACAAAACATGATGTAAATTTTAATATATTTTATATAGGACAAATAAAAAATAAACTGTATTAAAATTAAGAACTCTACATATCTGAGAGTAGTCCACTTTTTAGAAATAATTGGTTATTACATGCGGGAAAAAAATTAAAGATGTCAGAGAAATCGTAACAATGTTATGGTTACTTAAATCACATGGTAATTAATGGATATAGAAAATTAGGATTTATAATCAGGAATACAAAAGAATTAAAAAATATAAATACTATTGATACTCTATATAAAACTCTAGTTAGGAGTAAGCTAGAGTATGCGTCTGTAATATGGTCACCTCAGTTCCAGTCCCATCAGATGCAAATAGAAAGGATACAGAAAAGATTTTTACGTTATTTATATTTTTAAAAACATCACGTGTCGTCTATTGACAAGCAAATTTCATATAACCAGTTACTTTTTTAATTTAATTATACAACTTTAAAATCTGGACGATTAATAAATAGTCAAATTTTGCTCTATAAGTTTGTTAATGGTATATTGAATAACTGTGATTTTCTTAAATTCCTTCAGTTCAATGTAAAAAAAAGACAGAATTACGTTATAGGCAACCTTTTGTTATTCCCATTCCTAGAACTTTTTTCTTCAAGAACTCTCCATTGTTTGTTATGTGTAATACTTACAACTCTCTGTCTTTAAACTGTGATTCTCAATTAGATTTCAGTTTAACAATTGAAAAATTTCATACAATATTACAAAGAATTGTATTTCCTTAGATATTTAAATTATGAAGAAGTGTATTATAATGTTTTTACCCTAGATTTTAAATAATTTTGCATCATTATATTGACATTTGGCACTATATTAACTGCAATATTTATTCTAGCATCTATTACCGTTATGCATTTTCTTTATTTCGTCTGTGTTGTTTGTTGTGTTTTTTATCTTATTATGTATTTTGTGTATGTATCTATGTAAGCTGCCTGTAATTGGAAGCCTGCTTCTGCTGGTGGTGGATTTAAATAAAATAAATAAGTAAATAAATTACGGAACTTCATTTTTTTTTCATACTCTGATAAAACTGACTTTTAAAAATTATTATTAGTAACTTTTTTATACTTTTATAATAGGTTTTGTTATGGTACACTGTAATTTTTTACCACTTGTGAGTTCATTTTCTTGTAAAATTTTAGAAATTTATGCATTTTATGATATTATTATGCTATGAACATAGAATTTGCTAATCTGGCACTTCCTGTAATAATATAGTGTTAGGTTGACGCATAAATTCGTAGCATTTTTGTTCATCACAACACTGCGTTGCTAGGAGATTTTTTTATCGTTTGTCATTTGTTAGTTGTTACTTGGAGTGTTTGCTTGTAAAAATACTCCTTGAATTTTGCGGATTTGAAGAAAGTTTGTGATCTTTGTCAGCTAAACAAGATGGAGTGTAAGTGGAAGAAAACGATCCCATCTTATATATTCTTCCCTTTGAGTTTGATAGAGTACAGGCAGCGGAGGCGGCTCGAAACATTTGTGCCGTGTAGGGGGAGAATGCCATCGGAGAAAGCACTGCAAGAAAGAGGTTCTGACGTTTTCAACATACAACACCCCGTACAAAAGTTAGTGTCCTTCCATATATGAGATAAAGACGACGTTATATATTATTGTTTCCCCAGGAAAGTACCCAATACTGCTCACATTTATTGCCAACAACTCAGACGCCTTGCGACCACAATTGAAGAAAAATGACCGGGAAGACTGCATCAAGTGCTGCTGCAACACGACAAACACTCGCGCACTCCGCTAACATGACGAAAGCAGCTATCCGGGAGCTTGGTTGGGAAGTGATTTCACATCCCCCATATTCTCTCGATCTTGCAACCTCAGATTCCCATTACTAGTAGTAATGGTAGTATTAGGACATAATAGCAGTTAAGTATTATAGTTCTCTATTAGTGCAGTAAAAATTTAGATTGTTATGGTATATTTTCTATATCTCGAATTTTCGATAACTTAAAGTATTAGCCGAAAGCATTTCCAGATATCGTAGTCCGACTGCATTTGTATTTACATTTCAATATTGAACTCGAATTGATTTGTTTAACAAGTAGAATTTCTCAAACAACTTATCTAAGGAAAGAACGCCAGAAAAAAATTATTATTACAAGAAAAAGAAACAAGAGAACCAAAGAAAGCTCAGAAAAGAAACGAGGACAAAAAGGAGTACACAATGACCTGAACTTCAACGGAAAAAGACATTCTCATTTTTTGCAATACCATCATCCACCGTCTATGAATAGTCAATGTAGTTAAAAACGAATAAAAGATTTCAAATACAATCACAATTCAATTGTCACCAGATAAATTCTATAGTTCGAGACGGACATTAAATAAATAATAACAATTACGATTCAATAAAGAAGTTTCCTGACTGTCGTAAAGGGGAAAAAAGCAAAGAAAATGTTAGACAAATAAAAGTTACAACCTGAGAGAAATGTTAGAAGAGCAGAAGAAAAGATTGCATGACAAACCTATCTCGAAGCAAATCCTGAAAGTATAATCCATAATCCTGGTATTGTTCGCGAGAAAGAGAGAGAACGGAGAATATATGTGAAACGTTAGCTAGGGTGGCCACAAACTGAAGAATACATGGACAAAAATGTTCTGTTAAAAATCAGTGATTAAATTAGATAATGATCGGTCAAGTGGAAGAAGAAATTGTGGATTACATTTATGGATGAATAAATAGAAGGACGAATATTTGATTAAACGGATTACTGAATGATATAATATTAGTGATGAGTAGCATATGCAAATGCATATTTATATTGGAGCTCCATCTATACTAATAATAAATCTGTAGCCAAAATTTTTCTGGTAATTTTCGATTTTCCAAAAATAATTGGTGTTAACATGTATAATTAACCATCCTGAAACCGAAAATCGCTTTTTTTTTAATTTTTGTTTGTATGTCTGTCTGGATATTTGTTACCTTTTCACGCGATAATGACTGAACCGATTTATATGAAAATTGGAATATAAATTAAGTTCGTTGTAACTTAGATTTTAGGCTATATAGCATTCAAAATACTTTATTTAAAGGAGGGTTATAAGGGGGCTTGAATTAAATAAATCGAAATATCTCGCTTATTATTACTTTTCATGAAAAATGTTACATAACAAAAGTTGCTTTAAAAATAATTTCCGATAAGTTTTATTATATACAAAATTTTGATAGGACTGATATTTAATGGGATAAATGAGTTTTAAAATTAC
This sequence comes from Periplaneta americana, assembly GCF_040183065.1. NCBI lineage: Eukaryota > Metazoa > Arthropoda > Insecta > Blattodea > Blattidae > Periplaneta > Periplaneta americana. The sequence goes on along the minus strand of NC_091120.1, from coordinate 192,178,187 downwards.
AATAACAACGCCATCTAAGGCGCTGTACTGAAATAAAAACAAATGACTTCGTCTATAAGGGGCCTTGGACAACAACAATCGAAAGCTATTAAACATAGGCTACGGAGAATGTTTCTGTGTTTGTATGAAGTAATATCGGAAGCTAATTAATTGTTTAATTATTATTTCACCATTCGAAAGTGTAGTTTCTCTAGATGGACATAATTGTACAATGTTATTACAGTAACTTCTGAAACATATAGCAAGTAATATAAAGTATACACATTAAAACTAAATGATATGTCAATCTTCATTGAATTATGGTTGCATGTAATAACAATTAAGAAACAGGTTAAAGGAATTGTCATTGCACCAAATGATTGCTCTCTGGACCAAAAATGAATGCATTTTAATTATTTAAATACAATTTAAACTAAGTAACATATTACACGAATTATCCTTCTATCAAACACGAATGTTCCCTGGATCAAACGTCCTATTTTAATTATGTAATTACTTTATATTTATTTCTAACAGGTGCAGCGGAGCGCACGGGTACGGCTATTATCTTAATAAAACTGATAATAGTTGGATGCTACATGGTTGTTCGTGAATGCATATAGGCTACATCTGTGCATATTTTGGACTTTTAGGAATATTTTGATATTAAGAGCACATTTGCATGCATATTTCAGGATTTTTAGTAGATATAATTCTCAACACTAGATATAATTAATACATGATGAAAACTCACCAATATGATTTTCATTTATGAGACAACACCATAGAAGATTACTCACCTGAAAAAGAAGAAAAACGTGTGTTAGTCATAGACACGATTACACATTATTCACAATTCAAGAACTTGCTAATCAAGAGTACTAATCTAAACTATTGACACTTCATAAAGAATGAGCAAAACTAAGTCAATCCGTTAGTCACAATGGATATTCAGTAAGTGACTAGAGTTGTCAGCCAGTCTCAGTCAATCATTGTAGATTATCAACTCGATGCCCTGTGACGTCACCTCAGCTTGCCCTGCCATCGGAGACGTAGATGAGAGGACAATATTACAGTGGATTTGAGAGAGGTGGAATACGATGGTAGGGACTGGATTAATCTTGCTCATGATAGGGACCGATGTAGAGTGTGCAGTAACGCAAATCTATCTGGACAAAATTAATAACTTCTCTGCATTCCAATGGATTGTTATGAAACTTTGTACAGATGTTATGAATAGGACATCTTTTTTGTGTACAAACTCTGACTACATTTGTGTACGAGGAACTACCACTTTATAGGGGGTAGTTTAAGACTAAAACAGAATTTTATGAAACGGTGTACGGAAGTTTCAGGTACAATATATTTTTGTGTACAGTAGTGGCAAAAAAAAAAAAAAGACGGACCGACCCTTGTAGCTGATACAAAAGAATCAATGACAATGAAATTTATTGCAATTGTTCGATTCTTGCTGTCTTTTGTTTCCTTCAGTGCCTCAAACTTACAGACGAAAAAAACTTTGAGAGTTTTATTTTCATCTGGCATCAATATTACATTTCTACCTCTATTCGGCAAAGATAACTGCGTATTTTTACATTAAATAGCAGTACATACCTCTGGCTTCACTGTCCATATTGAAATTACCACAGTTTGACACAATACACAGCACAGGATTCTTTTGTATCAGCTACAAGGGTCGGTCCGGTTTTTTTTCTTTGCCACTACTGTACAAACTACATTTACGGTTCCATACGAGGGAGTGCATTTACGCAAAATTAACTTCTCTCCTACATAACAAATTTTTATTAAACTTTGTACAGGAGTTACGGGTAGCATATATTTTTATGTACAAATTCTGTATTCTTCACCTGACATAATTAGGAACATTAAATCCAGACGCTTGAGATGGGCAGGGCATGTAGCACGTATGGGCGAATTCAGAAATGCATATAGAGTGTTAGTTGGGAGGCCGGCGGGAAAAAGACCTTTGGGGAGTCCGAGACGTAGATGAGAAGATAATATTAAAATGGATTTGAGGGAGGTGGGATATGATGGTAGAGACTGGATTAATCTTGCTCAGGATAGGGATCAATGGCGGGCTTATGTAAGGGCGGCAATGAACCTCCGGGTTCCTTAAAAGCCTATAAGTAAGTAAGTAAGTAAGTAAGGAAGTAATTCTGATTACATCTGTATGTTACCTGTAGGCCTAATTGCTGTACAAAGTTTCATAAAAATATATTATATAGGAGAGATGTTATTAATTTGGTCTAAATGCACCACTATAAAGGGGCAGTTCCTCTTGTGAAACATAATCAGACTTTGTAGACAAAAAATTAAATAGTTCACCTATAATTTCTGTATAAAGCCTCATAAAAATTTGTTAGATAAGAGAAAAGTTATTAATTTTGTTTAAATGCGCCCGCTATAAAGCGGTAAATTTTCTTATGCAAACGTAATCAGAGTTTGTACACAAAACATATGTGCCACCTGTAAGGCATGTACGAAGTTTCATAACATTCCGTTAGAATGCAGAGAAGTTATTAATTTTGTTTAAATGCATCCGCTATAAAGGGCTAATTTTTCTTATGCAAACGTAATCAGAGTTTGTACACAAAACATATGTGCCACCTGTAAGGCATGTACGAAGTTTCATAACAAATCGTTAGAATGTAGAGAAGTTATTAATTTCGTTTAAATGCATCCGCTATAAAGGGCTAATTTTTCTTATGCAAACGTAATCAGAGTTTGTACACAAAACATGTGTGCCACCTGTAAGCCATGTACAAAGTTTCGTAACAATCCGTTAGAATGCAAAGAAGTTATTAATTTTGTTTAAATGCGCCCGCTATAAAGGGGTAATTTTTCTTATGCAAACGTAATCAGAGTTTGTACACAAAACATGTGTGCCACCTGTAAGGCATGTACAAAGTTTCATAACAATCCGTTAGAATGCAAAGAAGTTATTAATTTTGTCCAGCTAGTGATTTGCGTTCTGACTCCCTGTGCGTTTGTTAAGGCTAGATAAAAATGTGTCCAATGTATTTTTAACCTGATGTTCGATGTCATGTAAACAATTTTGTTGGCCTAAAACACTCACAAATGATTAAAAACTTCCTTATTCCATAATTCTTTTCTGCTGTTAAGCCAAATATGTAAGAGTTACCGTATGCCCCACGACTGAAAAAAAAATTAATTACTGGTAAATGCGGAAGAACCCGCAAACTTCAAAACAGGGATTCAACACTCTAAATGACGCTGTATTAAATTGTAAAAGAATTGTTGTAACCGGACGTGACCGGTTATACTAAAACTCCCATAATATTTGGAGAAATTAGAAATAATATATATATTTTTTTCAATTGTAATGTTTAAACCCTTCTGTAAGGAGAATAATACTTTACAAACTTGTAATTGAAGTTACATTAGTAAGAACGTACCTTTCTGAACAGATTCCATGTCTCACAACACAATAAATCACTAACAATTCGCTCTTTTTCATCCACATAGTAAGCCTCTCTGTCTACGACTGAACAGGAGCGAGAAGTGTCAGGAAGAACTCATTGTTCAAACCTTTCTAAATGTACCTTACCGATGATAAAACAGTAAAATCTATTTCTTACAACATTCTTCAAATGTTAAAGAACATGAATTTATATTCACCTATGTCTAACTAAACAAGTAGAAATTTGATTTTTATCCACCTAGAAACGATTAGGGAAAACACGGAAATTTTACTGGAAGCAAGTAAAGTGATAGGTTTGAAGTAAATTCCGAAAAGACAAAGTATATAATTATGTCTCGTGATCAGAATATTGTACGAAATGGAAATATAAAAGTTGGAAATTTATCTTTTGAAGAGGTGAAGAAGTTCAAATATCTTGGAGCAACAGTAACAAATATAAATGATACTCTGGAGGAAATTAAACATAGAATAAATATGGGAAATTCCTGTTATTATTCGATTGAGAAGCTTTTATCATCCAGTCTGCTGTCAAAAAATCTTGAAGTTAGAATTTATAAAACAGTTATATTACCCGTTGTTCTTTATGGTTGTGAAACTTAGACTCTCACTTTGAGAGAGGAACATAGGTTAAGGGTGTTTGAGAATAAGGTGCTTAGGAAAATATTTGGGGCTAAGAGGGATGAAGTTATAGGAGAATGGAAAAAATTACACAACACAGACCTGCACGCATTGTATTCTTTACCTGACATAATTAGGAACATTAAATTGAGACGTTTGAGATGGGCAGAGCATGTAGCACATATGGGCGAATCCAGAAATGCATATGGAGTGTTAGTTGGGAGGCCGGAGGGAAAAAGACCTTTAGGGAGACCGAGACGTAGATGGGAAGATAATATTAAAATGGATTTGAGGGATGTGGGATATGATGGTAGAGAATGGATTAATCTTGCTCAGAATAGGGACCGATGGCGGGCTTATGTGAGGATGGCAATGAACTTCCGAGTTTCTTAAAAGCCAATTGTAAGTAAATAAGGTAACATGAAGAATTCGGTCTGAAACTTTGGATGATTATTTCACTTCCGGCCTGCATTGTTTCTACTAATTCGTCAATTGCTCCAATATCGCAGATCATGAATTCAGTGTCTGGAAATCACTGAGTTAAAAGTTAACAACACATATCTTCCTTAAACGATATACTTCGGCGGTTTTGAGTCAGACCCCTTGCGCACAGACCTGTACATAATTCTCACTTGTTGCATTGTCTATCGATTACCGGAATAAAGGCGGGTAGTTAGTGAATCATTCCACCCCATAAATAAGCTCTATGAACTTGGCGGCGTTTCTTCAAAGCGCAGTAAATTGAGTGTATTTAATAAGGAGACAAATAGCCTGACAACAAAAGAGAACGTTTACAGCAGACAAGAATCGACCGCGCGGGCCACGAGTTGAGAAGCTTAACGTCTCCGTCATTGTAAACGAAGTTAATTGTTAGTAATAACAAAGGGGATCCCAACAAAGCCCTTACAATACTAAAATTCTCTTTATAATAGTTTTCTTTCCAGTCCTGTCTGTATAACAAGTTTGAAACGCTCCCTTTACACGCTTCTGTACAGAGTTTCAAGTGGGGGGGGGGGAGGGGACGAGGCGTCTTATATGTCGGGACTTGGTTCATTTCATTAAGTTCTTTGGCCCATTGTTTTAAATCCACTCCCCTCTGCAACCCTCGTTTCTCTTTTATACGTGAATGGAACGAAGGACAAGCACAACTGAAATATTCAGTCCCGGTCTCTTTCTGGCCAGTCCTGCTGGTTAAATAAGAATTGCTCCCTTATGTGACGTGCAAAACAGCCACGTTATGACGAGTACACATAGATCTCACAGCATACGAGTCCCTTGAAGTGCAATGCACTATTTCTTTTTTTCTAAATCCATATGTTGTTTTATTCTATCACAAGTATTTTATTTTCTAAATCCATGTTTGTTTAATCTATCACAACTATTTCTTTTTTTTTTCTAAATCCATATGTTGTTTTATTCTATCACAACTATTTCTTTTTTTCTAAATCCATATGTTGTTTTATTCTATCACAACTATTTCTTTCTTTCTAAATCCATATGTTGTTTTATTCTATCACAACTATTTCTTTTTTCTAAATCCATATGTTGTTTTATTCTATCACAACTATTTCTTTTTTTCTAAATCCATATGTTGTTTTATTCTATCACAACTATTTCTTTCTTTCTAAATCCACATGTTGTTTTATTCTATCACTATTTCTTTTTTTCTAAATCCATATGTTGTTTTATTCTATCACAACTTTTTTCTTTTTTTCTAAATCCATATGTTGTTTTATTCTATCACAACTATTTTCTTTTCTAAATCCATATGTTGTTTAGTCTATCACAACTATTTCTTTTTTTCTAAATCCATATGTTGTTTTATTCTATCACAACTATTTCTTTCTTTCTAAATCCATATGTTGTTTTATTCTATCACAACTATTTCTTTTTTTCTAAATCCATATGTTGTTCTATTCTATCACAACTATTTCTTCTTTTCTAAATCCCTATGTTGTTTTATTCTATCACAACTATTTCTTTTTTTCTAAATCCATATGTTGTTTTATTCTATCACAACTATTTTTTTTTTCTAAATCCATATGTTGTTTTATTCAATTACAAATATTTCTTTTTTTCTAAATCCATATGTTCTTTTATTCTATCACAACTATTTCTTTTTTTCTAAATTCACATGTTGTTTTATTGTATCAGAACTATTTCTTTTTTTTTTTTTTTCTAAATCCATATGTTGCTTTATTCTATCACAACTATTTCTTTTTTTTTCTAAATCCATATGTTGTTTTATTCTATCACAACTATTTCTTTTTTTCTAAATCCATATGCTGTTTTATTCTATCACAACTATTTCTTTTCTTTTCTAAATCCGTATGTTGTTTACTCTATTACAACTATTTCTTTTTTCCTAAATCCACATGTTGTTTTATTCTATCACTACTATTTCTTTTTTTCTAAATCCATATGTTGTTTTATTCTATCACAACATTTCTTTTTTTCTAAATCCATATGTTGTTTTATTCTATAACAACTATTTCTTTTTTTCTAAATCCATATGTTGTTTTATTCTATCACAACTATTTCTTTTTTTTCTAAATCCATATGTTGCTTTATTCTATCACAACTATTTCTTTTTTTTCTAAATCCATATGTTGTTTTATTCTATCACAACTATTTCTTTTTTTCTAAATCCATATGTTGTTTTATTCTATCACACACAAGTTGCTTCTTTCTCCCAGTCTTTATCCATTCTTTCTTTCTTCTTTCTTGAATTTATTCTTCCCTTTCTTCTCTCCCGTTCCTCAATTTCTCCTTCCACCATTTCCCCTCTCTTCATTTATATTTCCTTTCCCCTTCCAATTCTTTCTTTTCTCATTTTCTTCCTTGATTTCCATACTTTAACTTCTTTTCCTTCATTTCTCATCTCTTCTTCCCAACATTTCTTCCACAGTTTTTTTTCTTTCTTTCTTGCCTTTCCTCTCTGCTCTAGATTCCCCTCCTATTATCTTTCCTTACATTTCCATGTATTTTGTGTCCATTCTTTCTTTCTCTTCGTCTTCTTTTTTTTTGTTCCATCCCATCCATCTTAGTTAGGATATAATTAATTACTTAATCACTCACTTAAAGTTTATGTGACTGCAACCTGTGTCTATTTTTGTGTGGCTTCACTTTGTTTGTAGTGTGACTTATCTTTTTATTTCTATTATTATATTTCAATTTCTGGTGGTGTGGAAGAGAAGGCCTGATGGCCTTAATTAACTACACCCGAATAAATAATAAATAAATAAACACGTAAACATATAAATAAATAAAGTAAACAAATAAGAAAGTAAATAAGTCAGTGAATAAATGAATGAATAAATAACTAAATAAATATATAAATTTATAAATAAAGTAAGTAAATAAGTGAGTAAATAAATGAATGAATAAAAGAAAAAATAAATAAATAGATAAGTAAATAAATAAATAAGTAAATAAGTAAGTAACTAAGTAAGTAAATAAATGAATGTATGAATAGAAAAATAATAAACAAATAAATAAATATATAAATTTATAAATAGAGTAAGTAAATAAGTGAGTAAATAAATGAATGAATAAATGAATGAATAAAATAATAAATAAATAAATAAATAAATAAATAAATAAATAAATAAATAAATAAATAAATAAATAAATAAATAAATAAATAAATATCTTCTCTCATTTCTTATTTCTCGCTTTTTTCTTTTCTTCCTTTCTTCTACCCTTTCTTACATTTCTGAAGTTCTTCCAATAATTTTCATTACTTTCCGTTCCCATTCTTTATTCCCTACCCTTCCTCAGTCTTTCCATCTCTTCTTACTTTTTCGACTTTTTACTTCTCTTTATCAATCATTTCTCTTTTAATTCCCTTCCTTCTCTTATCTTATAATTCTATTCTCCTTACGTCCCTTTATTTCTTCCTGTGCTCTTTCCTTCTCTTCTCTAGTTTTCCTACCTACCGTCATTCACAAGTTTTCCATGTTCTCTGTCTTGCAATCTATCCTTTCTCTACGTCTTCTTTACTTCATTACGTACCACCTATTATTCCACATATCTTCCCTTGTGTTCCTTCTGATCTTCCTCCCGTCTCTTCCTTCTTCATTTTTCTTTTTTTCATATCTCTTCTTCGTATTTCTTCTGTATTTCACCTTCTCTTGTTTTTTTATATTTCTTCTGTTTAGTCTCTCTACTGTTTACATTTCTTTCTGTTCTTTTTTTTCCTTTTCCATTGTTACTCTTTTCCTCAATCTCTCCTACCTTTCAATTTTTTAATTATTTTCTTTTTCCATTTTTTTCACTACTGCAAAAATATTTATACTTTCATTTACCTCTTTCTTCTTATATCTTTTATTTCACACTTCTTTAAACAAATCTTACACCCATTTCTCTCTTTCTCATTTATTTATTGATTCTTAGATTTTTTCGTCTTTTCCTTCTCTTAACACTGAATGTTTAATTTTTGCCTTATTTCTTTTGTTTTCCCTCCGTCTTAGTTTACTATTCCCATTCTTTTCTTCTTCTTCTTCTTCTTCTTCTTCTTCTTCTTCTTCCATAATGCTCGTCTCTCTATATTTCTTCCTTTTTTAATCAGCATCCATACATATTTCGTGCTTTCATTCACTAACTTTTCCTGAACTTCTTTTATCTCTCGCTTTTATCTTCCCTTACTTTTTTATTATTGTTTTATCTTTCATCATTCTGTCTTTTTAGAGTCTTACATTACTTTTTTTTCCATTTCCCTTTCTTTTCATTTCTTTATTCCCCGTTTCCTTTCCTTTCTTGCGCTTTCTGTTTGTTTTTCGCGGTTTTCTTCTTTTTTGTCTGCTCTGTACTCTTTCATTTTTGATCTCACTGCTAATTTTCTTAAGGAGAGTGGATGATATTTTTTAAAACTTCTTTCCAATTTGGTTTAAAATACTAATTTTTTGTATGGAGAGAGCTCTTAGCTGTAGCAACTCAACCGAATATAAATATTTTGAAAAAAAAATTATTTGGGGCCCAGATTTGAAAAAAAAAATATATCCAATGCAGGATTTTACTAAAACCGATATATCTAAACTGTTTTTAAAGATAAATTCAAACAGTTTCTTGCAATGTACTTGCAAAAGCATGCTCTACAAACTGTCTGTAACAGAATTTTGATATTAGTCCCTACGTTTGTAAAATAAACAATTAAAATTTAATAACACATTTTTGATTTCCTTTCTTGCAAACAAACGGACGTATTTTTAAAATGAAATCAAATAACAAAATTCTGTTACAGAGAAAAGTTTCCTAATAGTCTAAAGAATGTGTGTTCTAAATTTCATGCATGTATCTTTAATAGTTCAGAAATTATATCCGTTTTTGTTTGGCAATGTAGCAAAAAAATGAAGTTACCGGAAACCAATCAAATAGGGCGAGTGATTTAAAACTTCGTAGCGCAGGAAGTTTAAAAATGGCGTCTCAACATCTGGTAGGGGCACAAATAACCACAAAATGTAATGCAATGCATTCCACACATATCAAAGAGTATTTTAAAGAAAAAAAACAAATTTTTTTTTTTGAAAATTTAATTTACCGGAAACAACAATAAAAGGTGACGAGTGATTTAAAAATCCATAACGCAGGAAGTTTAAAAATGGCGTCTCAACACCCGACAAGTGCACAAATAACCACAAAATGCTATGTTATGTATTCCACACACATATCACAGAGTGTTTTAATTTTTTTTTTTTAATTTACACATTTTTCACCAAAAAATACCATCCTCTTCCCTTAATGTGTTTCTTCTTTCATTCCTTGATTTCATGCATAATTACTTATCTTCTTTTATGCTCGACCTTGCCGAAATGTAGTAATTATACACCTGGTAGCAGTCCTTTAATGCATGTCATTAAAGTACACCTATTCATTAAAGTTCAGGTTTTCGATTATTCTCGGATATGCAATCGAAAGACAACTAGGGAAATGTCACGGAGGCTGGAAATCCAATACCGTCGCAGAAGGTTATGTTCTGTTACTACAATAATTAGCGTTAATTGTAAATAATATTCAAATAAATTCAATTTGCCATCTCGTTTTTCAATTCTAAATCAATTTCCAGGTTATATCAAGACTAATGTTCTCTAGGTTATATCAAGGTCAATGATATTCGAGCCTCGGAAAAAATCAATACTTTCGCGTCTGCGCACATCTCACAATTCAGGTCAGTTCGCTACTCACTTACATAACCATAACATGACCTACTTTGAATAACTTCAAGTTAGAAATAAGGTCTAGCATAAAAAGTCATATGAAACTTGCTTATAATGGTAATTAAGGCGCTTGTTTGAAAATTACGAAACTCGCTTGCGCTCGTTTCATAAACAAACATACTTGCGTCTTAATTACTACCATTACAGGCTCGTTGCATAATGTACTATTATAATTCAGTTCTTTTATTCTCTTTTTCCTCCACCTCATTTCAACCTTCAATTTGAATCTGCTTTCAAATGAAGTACTACAGGTTGTGTCGAGTAGAATAACCTGAACTTACTATTGCTTTGGTCAAGTTCCTCCTTATCGGTAATGAAATAACGTTGGAGAATCAGCTCAATTATTGCAAAGTAAACAAGAGTGTCCTGAGAAAACTTGTTCCTAGCAACCACAGATCCACTTCAACCCGGCATCTCAGCCTTTAGTTCCATGGTGCACCGCAAAGTACGTTCATTGAGGATTGCAGAACGAGGCATAGCCTACACACAGAGTCTAGCCCGCTGCAGTAATTCTGTGTGCACCATTAGCCTCGATTGAAACGCTTGTGCTGCGACTAAGAGAAACTCCAACTCAGAATTAGCAAACGTCATTACGGTGCTTCAAACTATTTACTATCAAACACGTCAGTAAATATTTAGACTTCACAACAAACAACTTGTTAATTTCTAAGAAATTGCAGGGACTTGCAAAATTGTTTACATAGACTTCTCGTCACACAATGTTTCCTACGGAAATAAACATAAATTTCAGCAATAATAATAATAATAATAATAATAATAATAATAATAATAATAATAATAATAATAATAATTTATTTAACCTGGCAGAGTTAAGGCCACACGGCCTTCTCTGACACTCGACCAGGAGTAAAAACTGCGTTACAAAAACACTGCAAATTTACAAAGTACACTACAATTTTACACACAAAACTGAATAAGACAATAATAATAATAAAATGTAAGCAACAAGTAAGAAGAAATCAGACATAATATATAACATACAGAAAGAAAGAAAAAAGCATAATAAAATGTGAACAGCAGGTCAAAATAAATTAGGCATACAAAGTATAAAAACTAAGACAATTATTGATAATAATAATAATAATAATAATAATAATAATAATAATAATAATAGTAATGATTTATTTAACCTGGCAGAGTTAAGGCCATACCGCCTTCTCTAACACTCAACCAGGAGTAAAAACTGCGTTACAAAAACACTGCAAATTTACAAAGTACACACAAAACTGAATAAGATAATAATAATAAAATGTAAACAACAAGTAAGAAGAAATCGGACATAATATATAACATACAGAAAGAAAGAAAAAAGCATAATAAAATGTGAACAGCAGGTCAAAATAAATGACGCATACGAAGTATAAAAAATAAGACAATTATTGATAATAATAATAATAATAATAATAATAATAATAATAATAATAATAATAATAATAATAATAATAATTTATTTAACCTGGCAGAGTTAAGGCCATACGGCCTTTTCTAACACTCAACCAGGACTAAAAACTGCGTTACAAAAACACTGCAAATTTACAAAGTACACACAAAACTGAATAAGATAATAATAATAAAATGTAAACAACAAGTAAGAAGAAATCGGACATAATATATAACGTACAGAAAGAAAGAAAAAAGCATAATAAAATGTGAACAGAAGGTCAAAATAAATGACGCATACGAAGTATAAAAAATAAGACAATTATTGATAATAATAATAATAATAATAATAATAATAATAATAATAATAATAATAATAATAATAATAATGATTTATTTAACCTGGCAGAGTTAAGGCCATACGGCCTTTTCTAACACTCAACCAGGACTAAAAACTGCGTTACAAAAACACTGCAAATTTACAAAGTACACACAAAACTGAATAAGATAATAATAATAAAATGTAAACAACAAGTAAGAAGAAATCGGACATAATATATAACATACAGAAAGAAAGAAAAAAGCATAATAAAATGTGAACAGCAGGTCAAAATAAATGACGCATACGAAGTATAAAAAATAAGACAATTATTGATAATAATAATAATAATAATAATAATAATAATAATAATAATAATAATAATAATAATAATAATGATTTATTTAACCTGGCAGAGTTACGGCCATACGGCCTTCTCTAACACTCAACCAGGAGTAAAAACTGCGTTACAAAAACACTACAAATTTACAAAGTACACTACAATTTTACACACAAAACTGAATAAGATAATAATAATAAAACGTAAACAACAAGTAAGAAGAAATCGGACATAATATATAACATACAGAAAGAAAGAAAAAAGCATAATAAAATGTGAACAGCAGGTCAAAATAAGTGAGGCATACAAAGTATAAACAATAAGACAATTAATAATAATAATAATAATAATAATAATAATAATAATAGTAACAATAATACTAATAGTAGTAATAAAATAGTGCAGTACAAAGCATACAATGAATACAATATTTTTAAGTACACACAGTAAGGAAAATTATGATTATATATAGCTCAACTTATCACATTAGAGATATACCATTATCGGAAAATATGAAAACAAAAATATGAAATAAGTTAAATATCACTAGAACATAAAAAGATATAGACACAGATATAATATAGATTGAATTAAGACAGATGCACCATTTCACGTTCTGTTTTCGTTCTTTTTAAAATCCCTTATTCAATGACGGTAATGGAGCTTATGAGGGGCAGGACTCTACAGTAAACTCCGAAAAAACTTCAATTGCTGGTTCTAGAACAAAAATTCTTCACATATTTTGCAGAAAATAACATCGTCTGATACTTCATATATTCATTCATAGTCGGCCTGGACAGCGTAGTCGGTATAGTGTTGACCTTCTGTGCTCGAGGTTGTTTTTTATATAGATAATTTAATGTAATTAAACAAATATACAGCCCATATACAACGTCAATAATATATGGCCTACAATAATATGCATATATACTGAAATAATATTTAAAAAAATAGGGGAGAGTAGGGTAGTATCGGACATCGGGTAATATCGGACAGTGAGTTTCTTTCATCTATCACACGATGATAGTACCTGACTGACATGGTTACGTTTCTGTGATGTCGCATAGAGAAACGTAACCATGTCATTCAGGTACTATCATATGGTGGTAGATGAAAGAAACGCACTGTCCGATACTACCCGCTGTCCGATACTACCCGACTCTCCCCTATACAATTACCAGGCAATCACAAAGACAGATTAAAAGTATTAAAATAAATGGTATAAGATCAGGTTAAAATGTACAAATATGTCATTTACAGTAGCGTGCAAATTAATCCGAACAACGTAATTACTTATGCAAAAACACTCAAACGGGATAAAAAAAAAAGGATCTAAGACATACCTCGGTAATCTATGTGGCCTCCATTGTTCCTAATAAAAGCTCTGAGACGATTTGGCATGGATTCCACTAATTTCCCACAAATATTCTTCATTTCTTCATCGCGAAACCATACACCAATGAGGGCAGAAATCATCTTCTCCTTTGTAGAACAATCCATTTTTTGCATTCTTCTTTTGCAAATTGACCACAAGTTCTCAATGGGGTTGATGTCGGGTGAGTTGCCTGGCCAGGGGAGTACCTGAATATTCTTCTTGTTGAAGAATTCTGTAGTTTTCGAGACGTATGGCATGGTGCCAGGTCTTGTTGGAACACACCTCTGCCATCCGGAAATGATTTTTGCAGCTGGGGTACGATTCTGGTTTCCAATAAGTGAATATATTTGTCAGAATTCATCATTCCCTTGATAGGTATTAATGCTCCAGGCCCTTCATGTGTAAACGAACCCCAAAACATTACTTTAGGGGGGTATTTGGGTGCTTGTAAGAAAAACGGTGGCCGTGGACCTCGAAATGAGACTCATCGGAAAAAAGTACATTCTTCCAGTCATTCACTGTCCAGTGTTGATGTAATTTTGCCCACATTAAGCGTTTTTTGCACATAACAGGGGTTAGCAGTTGCTTCTTAATAGGCTTACGAGCCCTTCGTCCAGCTTCCAAAAGCCTACGCCGCACTGTTGTGACGTGAATATTCGCCCCAGTGGTAGCCATTAACTCGCGGGTTAAGTCGACAGCAGTTAGTCTAGGATTTAATTTACTTTTCCTGACAATTAAACGATCATCTGCAGGTGAAGTTTTCCTTTTCCGGCCACAGTTTCCTTTTTTCTGGGGTGTGATGGATCCAGTCTCCCTGTATCGTTTTATCATCGAATTAACAGTAGCCAAACCGACGTGACATTCTGCAGCAATTTGCCTCTGTGTCATAGAAGAATGCACTGCTAATGTTATAATTTTAGACCGTTTTCGTGGATTTGTATCCATTTGTGAAGACGACAGAATGTACACAGGATTGCAGTAATAAGTCTTCAACACAACTGAAATGCTTATAAGTACAAAACGACAGGCAAAATGTCACATATTATAAAAAAATAATAACGACAGACCATCAACAATGGAATTACACGTACTACAGATGTAAATTAAAGCGGTATAAGCAGCTGTGAGGCCAACAATGACAGAAAATGTAAAAATATGACGTGTTCGGATTAATTTGCACGCTACTGTACATGAGGTTAAAACAATAGAATCTAAAAAGTAATTTTGCTAAACACATTGACACTATAGAGTGGATCTGCCATCACTGCCTTTCTCACTGACCTTCTGAAAGTAAAATATGACTTATTTCATATAATCATGGGTAAAGAATTATATTGCAACGGAGATCTGAGGACACTGAGTGGCGACCTACACGAAGGCGATCTCGGTAATGTCAGAGGCAATTCCTTGGCATAGACACACCTACCCGTTCCCGTCCCTTTCGCTATAAAACTGATAAGCTGGAATAATAACGGACCCTTGCAGGCTCTCTCATTGTGAATCCTACATAATGATCACTGTTATCATTATGCTGTGCTTACTGCTAGGGAGGAGGCAGACAAACAAGGGGAGCAGATAAAATAATCATGATACGTGTCTGCAACAATTGCGACGGGGACGCGCTCCTCCCCTCATCTCGTTAGCGGGGGAAGCTAAAGTAGGTGTAGCAGCGAATTATGGGCATGGGCCTTTTATTTTCTCACCCAAAAGACAAAGTACTTCTGTGAACTTGTGTTATCTTCCAGAGAAAGGGAAGAAAAAGTTATGTATTCCAAACTTTCTAATGACACAATATATACAGGGTGTTCAGAATTGGATGGCAAAAGCTGTTTCTCACGTATTGAATTGCAGAGGAAAAACTAATATACAGGGTGTTAGAAATAAAATGCTTAAGTTATGTGTTTTTTAATTTCTCATGTGTGTATTTGTAGAGAAAGGATGATTAGCAGGGGAAGCTAGAGTAGGTGTAGCAGTGAATTATGGGCCTTTTATTTTCTCACCCAAAAGACAAAGTACTTCTGTGAACTTGTGTTATCTTCCAGAGAAAGGGAAGAAAAAGTTATGTATTCCAAACTTTCTAATGACACAATATACAGAGTGTTTAGAATTACACGACAAAGGTTGTTTCTCACGTTTTGAATTGCAGAGAAAAAAGTAATATACAGGGCGTTTGAAATAAAATGCTTAAGTTATATGGTTATTAATTTCTCATGTATTTGTAGAGGAAGGATAAATAGCAGGGGAAGCTAGAGTAGGTGTAGCAGTGAATTATGGGCCTTTTATTTTCTCAACCAAAAGACAAATTACTTCTGTGAACTTGTGTTATCTTCCAGAGAAAGGGAAGAAAAAGTTATGCATTCCAAACTTTCTAATGACACAATATACAGAGTGTTTAGAATTAGATGGAAAAAGTTGTTTCTCACGTATTGAATTGCAGAGAAGAAAGTAATGTACAGGGCGTTTGAAATAAAATGTTTAAGTTATGTAGTTATTAATTTCTCATGTGTGTATTTGTAGAGAAAGGATTATTAGCAGGGAAAGCTAAAGAAGGTGTAGCAGTGAATTATGGGCCTTTTATTTTCTCACCCAAAAGACAAAGTACTTCTGTGAACTTGTGTTATCTTCCAGAGAAAGGGAAGAAAAAGTTATGTATTCCAAACTTTCTAATGACACAATATACAGAGTGTTTAGAATTACATGACAAAGGTTGTTTCTCACGTTTTGAATTGCAGAGAAAAAAAGTAATATACAGGGCGTTTGAAATAAAATGCTCAAGTTATATGGTTATTAATTTCTCATGTATTTGTACAGGAAGGATGAATAGCAGGGGAAGCTAGATTAGGTGTAGCAGTGAATTATGGGCCTTTTATTTTCTCACCCAAAAGACAAAGTACTTCTGTGAACTTGTGTTATCTTCCAGAGAAAGGGAAGAAAAAGTTATGTATTCCAAACTTTCTAATGAAACAATATACAGGGTGTTTAGAATTACATGCCAAAGGTTGTTTCTCACGTTTTCAATTGCAGAGAAAAAAAGTAATATACAGGACGTCTGAAATAAAATGCTTAAGTTAAATGATTATTAATTTCTCATGTATTTGTAGAGGAAGGATGAATAACAGGGGAAGCAAGAGTAGGTGTAGTAGTGAATTATGGGCCTTTTATTTTCTCGCCCAAAAGACAAAGTACTTGTGTGAACTTGTGTTATCTTCCAGAGAAAGGGAAGATAAAGTTATGCATTCCAAACTTTCTAATGCCACAATATACGGGGTGTTCAGAATTAGATGGCAAAAGCCGTTTCTCACGTATTGAATTGCAGACAAAAAACTAATATACAGGGTGTTAGAAATAAAATGCTTAAGTTATGTGTTCATTAATTTCTCATGTGTGTATTTGTAGAGAAAGGATGATTAGCAGGGGAAGCTAGAGTAGGTGTTGCAGTGAACTATGGGCCTTTTATTTTCTCACTCAAAAGGACAAAGTTCTTCTGTGAACAGGTGTTATCTTCCACAGAAAGGGAAGAAAAAGTTATGTATTCCAAACTTTCTAATGACAATATACAGGGTGTTTAGAATTAGATGCCAAAAGTTGTTTCTGACGTATTGAATTGCAGAGAAAAAAGTAATATACAGGGCGTTTGAAATAAAATGTTTAAGTTATGTGTTCATGTGTGAACATCAATTTCTCATGTGTGTACTTGTAGAGAAAAGATGATTAGCAGGGGACGCTAAAGAATGTGTAGTAGTGAATTATGGGCATGGGCCTTTTATTTCCTCACCCAAAAGACAAAGTACTTCTGTGAACTTGTGTTATCTTCCAGAGAAAGGGAAGAAAAAGTTATGTATTCCAAACTTTCTAATGAACAATATACAGGTGTTTAGAATTAGATGCCGAAAGTTGTTTCTCACGTATTGAATTGCAGAGAAAAAAGTAATATACAGTGCGTTTGAAATAAAATGTTTAAGTTATGTGTTCATGTGTGAACATTAATTTCTCATGTGTGTACTTGTAGAGAAAAGATGATTAGCAGGGGACGCTAAAGAAGGTGTAGTAGTGAATTATGGGCAAGGGCCTTTTATTTTCTCACCCAAAAACAAAGTACTTCTGTGAACTTGTGTTATCCTCCAGAGAAAGGGAAGAAAAAGTTATGTATTTCAAACTTTCTAATGAACAATATACAGGTGTTTAGAATTAGATGCCAAAAGTCGTTTCTCACGTATTGAATTGCAGAGAAAAACGTAATATACAGGGCGTTTGAAATAAAATCCTTAAGTAATGTGGTTATTAATTTCTCATGTGTGTCTTTGTAGAGAAAGGATGATTAGCAGGGGAAGCTAAAGTAGGTGTAGCAGTGAATTATGGGCCTTTTATTTTCTCACCCAAAAGGACAAAGTACTTCTGTGAACTGGCGTTATCTTCCAGAGAAAGGGAAGAAAAAGTTATGTATTCCAAACTTTCTAATGACAAAATATACAGAGTGTTTAGAATTAGATGTCAAAAACTGTCTCTCATGTACTGAATTGCAAAGAAAAAATATACAGGGCGTTTGAAATAAAATGCTTAAGTTATGTGTTCATATGTGAACATTAATTTCTAATGTGTGTATTTGTAGAGAAAAGATGATTGGCAAAGGAGGATGAAGTACGTGTAGCACTGAATTATGAGCCTATTATTTTCTCACACAAAAGACAAAGTAATTCTGTGAAGTCGTGTTATCTTCCAGGGAAATGAAAGAAAAAGTTACGTATTCCAAATGTTCTAATGACACAATGTACAGGGTGTTTAGAATTAGATGCCAAAAGTTGTTTCTCGTGTATTGAATTGCAGAGAAAAAGTAACATACAGGGCGTTTGAAATAAAATGCTTAAGTTATGTGGTTATTAATTTCTCATGTGTATATTTGTACAGAAAGGATGATGATTATCAGGAGAAGCTAAAGTAAGTGTAGCAGCGAATTATATGCATGGGCTTTTTAGTATTACTTTTGCATGATGGTATATTTTAAAAATAATATTCTTTAGAATCTTAATATACAGTATACCTGATCACGCTATGAACAGCTGATTTATATTAGCAACTTCTTTTTGTTATGTGAAGTTTGAATTAAGTAAAGTTCAGTACATTTTAAATGCAGTGATTTACTTTCGTATAATGTATATTAATTAACACTGCTTTTTTGTATATGAATTTTACATGCATTGTAGGATTGTAGCACACATAGAAGACAGTGGTTTTCATTACAATTGTAGAGCAGTTATTTGTGATATTTCAACATACTTATCTAGGTTGGCAACTGTGAATTCAGTAAAACCAACTTTCAATCGTTGCGGTCGTTTGTTGTGACGAGAAAACACACTATCGTGCAGAAAATTATATTAAACTTTTTTATTTCAAATATCTCAAAGAACAACCCCTTGAAATTAATGACATTACTTCTTACTGTTCTCTCTATACAGGGTGCTAAAAATAGTATCCAATATTGTAGGAGATGATAGTATACAAGAAAAAAAATTCTAATAAACCTATACTTTCTGAGATCTGAACACTTGTTCATAGGAAGTGCTCAATGTCACGTCTATTTATGACAATGCATTTTTCTGACCTATAATACAGCAGACTACCAGATAATCATACCGTAGCTGACACCCCTGGCTTGGAATACTGAAAAGAAAAGTCTGGTTGCGGATATGAGCGGGGTTCAGCAGAGATGGTGTTGTGAATTTTCGTAATCAGCATGTGTGGGCTGATGAAAATTCCCATGCAGTTGAAGAAACAAGGCATCAGCACCGATTCTCAATCAACGTATGGGCAGGCGTTCTTGGCGATAAATTAAGGGCCATACGTGCTACCACAGAGATTAACTGGGACTCGTTATCAGGACGTTCTTATTAACGAATTGCCTACCTTGCTGGAGTATGTGCCATGTCAGCAAAGACTATACAGAAGTAGTTCATGCATGATGGCACACCAACACATTTTTTCCGCAATGAGAGTGAACACCTGACGCTAATATTTCAGGACCGCTGGATTGATTGGAGAGGCCCCACACTTTGGCTTGCTCGTTCCTCAAATCTAAATCTCCTAGACTTTTGGTTATCAAGAACAACCAGGTCAATTTCAAAAATTGCGTGGTTCCTTATGCCGAAGGGCAGAGGAATGCATTGCAAAGAAAGGACATCACATTGAGCACCTCCTATGAACAAGTGTTCAGATCTAAGAAAGTATGTGTTGTGGCACCCATGTTTATTAGACATTTTTTCTTGTTTTGATGCATATTAGCGCCTCCTAAAATATTGGATACTTTTCAACACCCTGTCTACGTGTACTTTGAATGTACAGATTAGATAGAATAGGTCATATGCAATTTTCAAGGACCACTCTATAGATTTTTCTGGGTTCCTACAAGAATCTGCTAGATAAATTGCAATTCTCTTACATTGCCCTGGAATTCGTTTTGTAATTGAATATCCTTTTATTAAGAATCAGTGAGTGCGAAACAAAACATTACGATCCGATATTAAAGTCTGTGCATGAAAGGGTTTAATATCAGAGGAATCGCATGTATTGAGAAGCGAGAGCAACAGCCGGCTGATGATATGAAAGGGGGAGCTTCATATGATGCTGCATTAAAAAGGGGCAGATGGGGTTGCTATTTCCTTAATGGTATCAGACTGTCTATCCCAAGATTACATTACTGTTCTGCCTTGTGGCACAACGACAACGAACTAACCAACGAAATGGTACCACCTCACTCATTGAGTCTGCAATATAAATATCAGATAAGTCTTCATGTTTATAAAGTGTCTTGTTTAAAATATTAGATATTATTTACTTACTGGCTTTTAAGGAACCCGGAGGTTCATTGCCGCCCTCACATAAGCCCTCCATTGGTCCCTATCCTGAGCAAGATTAATCCATTCTCTACCATCATATCCCACCTCCCTCAAATCCATTTTAGTATTATCCTCCCATCTACGTCTCGGCCTCCCCAAAGATCTTTTTCCCTCCGGCCTCCCAATTAACACTCTACATGCATTTCTGGGTTCGCCCATACGTGCTACATGTCCTGCCGATCTCAAACGTCTGGATTTAATGTTCCTGATTATGTCAGGTGAAGAATGCAATGCGTGCAGTTCTGCGTTGTGTAACTTTCTCCATTCTCCTGTAATTTCATCCCTTTTAGCCCCAAATATTTTCCTATGCACCTTATTCTCAAACACCCTTAACCTATGTTCCTCTCTCAAAGTGAGAGTCCAAGTTTCACAACCATAAAGAACAACCGGTAATATAACTGTTTTATAAATTCTAACTTTCAGATTTTTTTTTGACAGCAGACTGGATGATAAAAGCTTCTCAACCGAGTAATAACAGGCAGTTCCCATATTTATTCTGCGTTTAATTTCCTCCCGAGTATAATTTATATTTGTTACTGTTGCTCCAAGATATTTGAACTTTTCCACCTCTTTCATATATACTTGGAGATAAATCTTAACGTCCCTGGCCCATAACACCCCTGGAAGGCCGCCTTTTGTTCTCACTATAGTACACGATGCTGGTAAAGAGGGGGGGGGGCGGAACTGACGTCGTTATGTTCTGTTCACAACTATAGAAAATTCTTCAATTTCTAAAACTGACTTAAGAGAATAGTTCTTTTAAAAATAAAAAGTAAACGTAAAACTGGGAATTGCAACCCTTCCCTTTGTCTGTAGAACACAGTAGTTCGGAGTACCTCAGCTCTATACATTTGCACTAATGCTTTCTGAGAATGTGGGATGATCAGGTGCGCCGGGCATTGTTATATTACCTTTTGGAACATTTTAAAATATTGTGACAGCGACGTGAGATTCGAACTCACGACCAGCGTCCCGCAAGAAAGCAGATCGCACAGGCTCCACGGAACATTGAGTGACGTCGCGCGGTGGAGAGAAGAGAGAGGGTGTATTACGTCAACGCGACGAGTTTGCGGGCGCATCTGGCGCTGGTAGAGAGGAGAGGGCTCTGGATTTCTCTAGAGACGCGTGGAACCTTCGAGGCTACGTCGCTGTGGTTATAAATTACGGACGCGAAGGAACGACAGCAGTTTTCAGTTTTCAGTTGATTAGTCAGCCAGTCAGTGAGAAAGCCAGAGCAAGCAAGCCAGTCTTGTGTACCGGAGTTCGACTCGAGTGTGCGTCCGCATCTGCGTCAGCATCCGAAGGCCTGAGTTCGAGTGCAGTGGACCGCAGTTGGAGGGACCTGAGTTCGAGTGCAGTGGACCGCAGTTGGAGGGACCCGAGTTCGAGTACAGTGAACTGTCTCTGAAGGTCTGTGGTTCGAGATACTGTGAACTCGAGTGACTGAGATAGAAGAACTGTGAACTGAGAACTGGTAGTTCTGATTTGTAAATAGTGCTTTGTAAATATTAGTTAAGATTAACAGTTCATTGTTGTGCGTAATAGTCCAAGTAAATTGTCATTGTCGTCGGTGGAGTGCTATAACGAATACTGTGTTGAGTGAAGATCCAATTGTTGACGAGAGCGTTTAAGGTGAATTGTAGGAAGGAATTACTGTTGTGACGAATAAATTACATTGTTGTTACTAATAAAATTCACAATATTTTTAAAGTTTAATTTTAAGAAAGTTTTATGTAACAAAATTTGAACGAAGTTTTCTATCTGATTCGATATGGTGAATCTCAATTTTGATAAAAGCGTGGTTTCCCAACACCTTGCAGCAAGCAGTTAAAGCTTACAAACATCCTCTTTCAATACAGCAGTGTTTATGTGTCCATATCGTAACTAAGTCCGTCCTTCATGTTATCATGAAAAATTTCTTTCTAATTTGGTTGATTACCAGTGGCGTAGCATGAAATTCTGGGCAGGGGAAGCTAACTCAAGTTGTCTTTCATGTACCGTAAGTTGGGGTAATTCCGATATAGTATTATAATACCGATCATTTTGCTTTTTCACTAAAAGATTGTAGCTCTTGTTGTATTATATCGTGAGGTATGTCGGACAATACGTTATTTACGAAGCTAATAATGTGGCTGATATGAACCAGCTGCGTGAAGGTTTGCAGCTGTATTAATTAAGTTTCATTTTCCATTGTTGATGCCAAGTCGTTTTCTGCTTGCTATAATATCCTTGTGTAACTTCAGTTCTATTGTTTAACTGGAAGGGTTTGTGATATACGTGTGAGTTAAAATGTGTTGTATAATTAGTTACTTATATTATTCGTAAGTTGGATAATTATTAGATCATACCTACTTGAAATTAAAACACTTAATATGGGAAATGAAAAAGTTCCAGGGTAACACCGATCATGGGTGGACCTATACAGAAAAAATCGGGACCATCATGGAGATGTGGTAGATACAATCTAGTTCACCTGGATAATGCTGTTCGGGCAGTAAGGAATGGAAAATTGTCCATTCGGAGATTTCCCTTGAAGGAAGTGGATGTAAGAGATGTTGTTCAGGACTACTTCAGCTGCAAATGAAAATAGAAAAGATTTACGAATAATCGTCCTGGAAATGAGTGGTTTCGTGGATTCCTAACTAGGAATAAGGAGCTCTCAAGCAGAATGAGTGAAAACAGAAGCGATCCATAGCATTCATAACGAGAGACACAATGAATCAATTCTTTCCTAATTTAGAAGAGGCCTTGAATGGAGTTCAGCCTTCAAATTTGATAAACTACGAACAAACTAATTTTTGCGATGACCTAGGGCAGAGTAAGATCATAGCTAAACGAGGTCGAAACATCCAGTAAAAATTTTGGGCAGGTCTAAAACAAGTATATTAGTGTTATGGTGGCGGCAGCTGCAGGTGGCAGTGTACCTCACCGTGTACAGAAGCACACGTCCCTATGATACCTGGACAGAAGGTGGAAATAATGGTGCAGAATATGGTCGCAATAAAAGCGGCTGGTTTGACCTAGGAACTTCTGAGAAATGGTTTTGTAAGATGCTTCTCCCCTATGCAAAGATATTACAAGGGCCTAAAGTAACAATCGGCGTTAATTTATCTAGTTATCTGTCCATAAATATAATAAAGCTATGTGAAGAAAACAATATAAGATACGGTGTGTGTTCTTGCCACCTAATACAATTTACTTATGTCAGCCACTTGATGTGGCATTCTCTCATCCACTGAAGGCAGCATGGAGCAGTGGAAGAATACAAATATGGGAGTAATGCCAAAATCGGATTTCCATGAATTCTGTAATTTGTATTCTTGAAAAATGATGAAATATAGCATGGTACATCGTTCTTTGTAAGCCCTAAGTTTAAAATAATTTTTAAACATTTTTTAAACTTAAAATACTGATCGGTATAACACCTTCATACTCTAACAGTGATCATAAGGGAAATTTTATAGGTGATCGGTATTACCCCATTCTACCAGTTAACACTGATCACTGATTTTTCTTTAAAACATAAATTATTGATCGGTAAAACCCCTTCAACAGTTTGACAGCGATCATGAGGGAAATTAAACAAGTGATCAGTATTACCTCATCGTATGAGGTAACACCGATCACTGATTTTTTTAAAATAAAATGATAATTAAAATTAGTGAAATTATGAAAAATGTATCTATAGGTACTTAAAGATTGGGAGCTAATTAATTGCTTTATTACGCACATATTAAATAAAATGCTAATGAAATACGTACGAAAATGTATTGAAAGTGATCGGTATTAGCCCATTTTACGGTACATATGAGAAAACGTATTACAAAAATATAGTCTTAACCCGTAATTGGTGAGGTGGTGACTGTGAGTACCCCAAGAAAAGAAGCCTGCGCCAGGTGGATGTGCGGAGATATATATATTTTTTCATTACTTAATATGCTGCCTGCTTCCCTAATTTTGAAGAAAACCTAGTTAAAACTAATAAAAGTACTAGATTATATAAATTAAAAATTCAGTCTGATTATCTGAGTGCCACGATACAAGTTTCTAAGTTGAGGTAAGTGCAATCCCCACCTCACAAGTTACGTGACTAGAAAAATACCTCACCACTTACGGGTTAAAATAAATAATAGTCAATGTCAAGTCAGCAGTCCGAAGATTGGTTACAACCTCGTAAGTAACACCAATAAGGCATGACCTCAAATGGTACGTAGTAAAATATGATTCACGTATTACACATATCTCTAACAAATATACACGTATAGTATAACATTAGCTCACTCCCTGTCATACTTAGAGAAATCACAATATTAACGGTCAATAGATACAGTATTAGTATCATTACGTATGTATGCATCTGTGTTTTGGTTGTGTCCTTCAGTGACAGTAAGAGAATCGGTCATTTGTTTTTTAAATCACACTTTTGTTCGTAAGTCAGTCTTGATAATAGAACTGTCCTAAAAATTCAAGTAAATTGCAGTCAGGAACTGTTATTTCACTCATTATTTATTATATCAGCCACAGTGCACACTAACACAATACAACTGACCACAACTCACGAAAGGGATAACTCGAAAACTAAATTATTTTCAATGTAAAAGCTAGCTTCTTGCGAACCTTGCGACCAGGGCAGTTTACTTAGAAAGGGATGGAAAATATGCGGGGTGAGTTACACAGAAGAATGAGTGAAAGAAACCGGTCTGCTTGGAAGCTGGTGTGTGCAGACTTCTTGTTTACTGCTGCATCACAAATCATCTTGAGCTGCCGCATCACAGAATTTAACGCATTAATATAAATTCTATTAAAATTAAGGAATAATTTTGTTCATAAACTGCAGGTTTATTATGGAATTATTATTAACTGGGTAAGCTGATCTTTTTAGCTTACATTGACGATACGCCACTGGTGATTACCCTCCATCTCTCTTTCTCCGCCCCCCAAAAAAGGCATCTCCTACATAAATCCAGATCCCTTGTATCCAGTTCCATGAAAAAAATATACCAATCATTTCAAAGGTCATTACAGTGAATAAAACAGAGCCATTACGCACGACAGAATAAGCTCATAGAAGCGTAGGATACAAGTACAGTTTCATTCCGTGAAATTTGTTTTCGTTGTTCCGTTCTTTGTGGCGCCCCTCAAACATAATCATGGCGTCGAACAGCCCACACATCAATCTCAGTCACACACACACATTACCCCAAGTCCGTCCGATCCGGCGATATATCACCTTGCCACATACGATGTACTGAGCAAGTATTGTGGTGGTGGGATGAAAATCGGATCCAAGTTTTGAAGAATGGAGAGATTGCAGGTGTATTACGGCGTCATCACATCACCAGATTCCCACTCCCAGAGTGATGGAAGAACTACAAAAGAAAGTATTACCGAGTTTCTTTGTACCGAATCTTTACTTTGCGCTGTTAATTGTATTCTATTTCTGTTAGAAAGACCAGACATTAGTAGAGTGACTAGCGCATCAATATCTCGCGATGAGAAACTCGAATTTAAAAGTTGAGAAAATCTGAAAGGTGATTCAATATGGAGAAATACTGGGATATACAGAAAGAATGAGAAAGAGCACAGATTCAGTTAAATCAAACAAGATAAGAAGATAGGTCCCCTACTTTTTCTAGTGTATATAAATGATCCTGCCTCCCTAATAAAAGATGTAGGCCATCCCATATTATTTGCAGATGACGCAAGTATACGAGTACTAATTACAGCCAATAACTCCAACACATTCCAATCTTCAACAGAGGAAATTCTCTTCAAAATATGTGACTGGTTGTCAGTCAATAAATTGGTATTAAATTGTAACAAAACTAACATAATTAAATTTAAATCCTGTCCAAATTCAACGTCGCAAATTTCTATCGCAATAATTAATAATAGATCCCTATTACAAACAACAACAACCAAATTTCTTGGCTTAAAAATCGATAATGTGTTAAATTGGAAAAATCATATTAAAGGAATTACACCAAAACTAAATTCAGCTTGTTTTGCTATTACTTCTATGCAAAAGATAGTAAACATCAATACCTTAAAAACAATATACTTTGCATACTTCCACTCGGTAACGAGTTTTGGAATAATATTCTGGGGAAATTCCACAGATAGTAACAATATATTTCTATTACAAAAAAGAGTAATTAGAATAATAGTAGGTGCCAAATCTAGGGAATCGTGTAGGACTATTTTCAAAAAACTACAAATAATGCCAATGGCTTGTCAGTATATCTTTTCATTAATAATCTTCCTCGTATGTAATCGTGAAAACTTTGTAACTAATTCTACAGTTCATAGCATAAATACACGTCAAAAAATGACTTTCATACTCCATCGGCAAGTCTATCGTGCTATCAAAAAGGAGTGCGTTATATGGCAGTAAAAATTTTTAATAGCCTCCCTATCGATATAAAAAATGAAACTCAAAACATAAAATTATTTAGGGCCAAATTAAAGAAGTACCTAATTTCTCACGCCTTCTATTCTGTAGGTGAATTCATGACATTCAATAACACTTCATGAAATTGATACTAAAACTATGTGTTGTACTAGTGGACTATATTGTAAATCTCGTCTGTATATATTTCATCTAGACTGTGACTATAAATTAAGATTTTATAATGAGTATTAATTTTATTTATTTGTTCCATATTCTAGCTGTGAGCATGTATGAATACTATGGAATGTTAATATAGTACATTATGCAACGAGCCTATAATGAAGGTAATTAAGAAGCGAGTATGGATATTTATGAATCGCAAGCGTGTTTCATAATTTTCATACGAGCTTCTTAATTACCATTATAGGCGAGTTTCATACGACTTTATATGCTCGACCATATTTCTAACTTGATATTATTAATTTTAATTGTATCTGACCTTCAGCAATGTTCCGTATGTTGTGAGATGTGCGCAGACGCGAAAGTATTGATTTTTTCCGAGGAACAGATATCCACATTGACCTTGCTAGGCCATAAGAACCTACAGAGATAACATTGAAATTAAATTAGACATTGAAAAACGAGATGACAAATTGAATTTATTTTAATATTATTTACAATTAACGCTAATTATTATAGTAACAGAACATAACCTTCTGCGACAGTATTGGATTTCCAGCCTCCGTGACTTTTCGCTAATTCTCTTTCGATTGCATATCCGAGAATAATCGATACTTGTGGTTTTATAACGGTAGAAAGCTGACCTGTCATTGGCTGAACAGTTGTAACCTGAGTCGTCATTGGCTGAAAGACCTGACCTTTAATGAGTAGGTGTACTTTAATGACATGCATTAAAGGTCTGCTACCAGGTGTATAATTACTACGTTTCGGCATGGTCGAGCATAAAATACAATACAATACAATACAATACGACATAAATACAATCCCAACAAATATGAGACACAGACAATTTAGAGAAAAATTACATAGCTATATGACGAAATTGCTTAATACAAAAACTAGACAGACAATAGAGAACAATTAAAGGGCAAATAACTTATCAGATATTAACAGACATACAAATGACACAAGCGAACACGGAAGCATATATAGCGGAGACAGACAATATGAACAGATGAATCACACCGTACGAAGGTGCATATTTCAATTAGGCTATGGACTAAATGGATACATAAAACATATCAACAATACAGACATATACACAAGCGAAGCAAACAATAGACACATATGAAGCATACATCAATAGAGATAAACAAATGAGGCACGCAACAGACATATAAAGCATACAAACAATATAGATACTCGTACATAAATCACACAAATAATAGACGCATACATAAATGAGGCAGACAATAGAAATACATAGAGCATTCAAACAATATAGATACATAAATCACACAAATAATAGACGCATACATAAATGAGGCATACAATAGAAATACATAGAGCATTCAAACAATATAGATACATAAATCACACAAACAATAGACGCAGACATAAATGAGGCAGACAATAGAAATACATAGAGCATTCAAACAATACACATACATAAATCACACAGACAATAGACGCATACATAAACGAGGCAGACGATAGAAATACATAGAGCATTCAAACAATACAGCTGCATAAATCACACAAACAATAGACGCATACAAAAATGAGGCAGACAATTAGAGACATATAGAACATACAAACAATATAGATACATAAATCACACAAATAATAGACGCATAGATAAATGAGGCACATAATAGAGACATATAGAGCATACAAACAATACAGATACATAAATCACACTAACAATAGACACATACATAAATGAGGCAGACAATTAGAGACATATAGAGCATACAAACAATACAGATACATAAATCACACAAATAAGAGACGCATAGATAAATGAGCAGATAATAGAGACATATAGAGCATACAAACAATAGAGATACATAAATCACACAAACAATAGACACATACATAAATGAGGCAGACAATTAGAGACATATAGAGCACACAAACAATACAGATACATAAATCACACAAATAATAGACGCATAGATAAATGAGCAGATAATAGAGACATATAGAGCATACAAACAATAGAGATACATAAATCACACAAACAATAGACACATACATAAATGAGGCAGAGAATTAGAGACATATAGAGCATACAAACAATACAGATACATAAATCACACAAACAATAGACACATACATAAATGAGGCAAACAATTAGAGACATATAGAGCACACAAACAATACAGATACATAAATCACACAAACAATAGACACATACATAAATGAGGCAGACAATTAGAGACATATAGAGCATACAAACAATACAGATACATAAATCACACAAATAATAGACGCATAAATAAATGAGCAGATAATAGAGACATATAGAGCATACAAACAATACAGATACATAAATCACACAAACAATAGACACATACATAAATGAGGTAGACAAACAAAATACATAAATCATACAAATAATAGACGCATACATAAACGAATCAAGACAACAGAGACATATAGACTATACAAGCAATACAGAAACATACTCAAAAGATGCAGACGATAGAGGCATGTAAATTACCCACAAAACACAGATACGTACAGTACATACTCAAACGATGTAGATTACATATATATATATATATATATATATATATATATATATAAACACATAAACAAGAAAGACAGAAAATACTAAAAAAAAAACAGAGTACAGATGTAGGCCTATACGAAAAACACGTATACTCCTAATAGGAAGACAAGGCAGACATATAATCCATATAAAAATAACATACGCAAAGAAGAGAGGTAAATAAACAACACCAACAATACAGACACAAATACATACGAGGTACAAAATTCGGACATATACACCATACAAACAATACAGACAGAATAGAGAAAGGAGACAGAGAATACAAACATATGACACATAGATAAATTCGATGGGGAGACAGGCAGTCCATAAAGATAAACAGACCAACATGTTATAAGAAAGATACTAAAAGAAATGAGTCGTAGAATCACAAGATAGAAAAAGCACAAAGTGATTAAATAAGGTACAGAAACATATTATGTGGGACAGTTGTACTAATAATTTCATTCCCTTGTCATTTTATGATTTTCGGATTTATCGCCTTATATATTGGAACATTTCAAGCCTTCAAAAACTTTTGTCGAAATCCTTATCTTTTATTTATCTTTGTAATGAAGAAAGTTATACAAAAATGAAAGGTCGTAGCTTTCCAGGTCGAAGAGTTTCCCAGGAAGGAACAGGTGTTTGCAGTGTTTGCTTCCTCTTCCTGCATTTTTATCGCCCGCCGGCTAATGAGGCACTTAGCCCCCCAGAAGCACCTGCTCGACCTGCTCACAGGATCGCATATCAGAGACAGCAGAGCAGCGCGCGGTCCACAAACAAAACACATCCATCCACTTGACTGTGGAAATGGAGTGCCTTTGATCATTTTATTACTGATTTCTTTGTGAGCGTGTGCTGATTTACCACCCACTCACAGTCGCAAGAAAATTACATTGAAAGCAAGTTGCGCAAATTAAATTGCATGCAATTTTTAATTACAAATCTTGTTTACACTTGTAAATAGGCCTAACAGCTCGGAATCTCTAATATTCTTAGTTGCACAACTTGAAAATTGGTGTGACTACAAAAAAGTTGCAACACAGACTACTCAACATACCAATGAACCAACAAGATTACAACGAAGAGCTAAACACAATCAAATACATAGCACAAGAAAACGGATTCCCGGTCGGAGCAAGTTACCTGGTTGAAGTTTTTCCGAGGTTTTCCCTCAACCCAATATGAACAGATGCTAGGTAGCTATCGGTGCTGGAACCCGGACTTATTTCACCGGCATTATCACCTTCATCTCATTCAGGCGCTAAATAACCTAAAATGTTGATAAAGAGTCGTAAAATAACCTACTAATATAAAATGAATCCATTCGATAGCGTTATAGGATCCATATCTCACTTTCAGTTATCTCCAAAAATAGCTTATTTATTTATTTATTTATTTATTTATTTATTTATTTTTTATTTATTTATTTATTTATTTATTTATTTATTTATTTATTTTGTTCCTAGCACATTTAAAATGAATACAAGTTAATATATAGACAACATAATACGTAAGACAAAACATAATCACAAAAATCATAAGAATACAAAAAAAACACAAGAACACAAAAATACATCACACTAACATACGAAAACAAAAACACACACAAAATTGCAACCTCATTCAAGAAATTAAATTACAACATCGCATACAGAACAAATGACACTCTACAAAAACATCTCAACACACAAACAAACAAATACAATCACGCAGGCGTATACAAACTCAAATGTAACACTTGCAACAACTTCTACATAGGACAGACAGGCAGATCATTTCAAACACGTTACAAAGAACACATCACAGCCATAACAAAATTACAAAACACCTCCACATATGCAGAACACATCGCAAATGCTAACCACACCCACAGAGACATCAACACAGACATGGAAATACTACACATTCAACCAAAAAGCCAGAAACTAAACACACTAGAACAACATGAAATATACAGACACACGAAAACACACTCCAACGAAATTCTCAACACACAACTCAACTTCAAAACACACACACTCTTTGACTCTACACTATACCACACGAACGCACCCTCACAGGAAACAGAACAAGAGGCGCCAAGACCAACAACGACCAGTTCTGAGGATGACCCATAAATAGGTCGAAACATGTAAACCAGGTACGTTGAAATTTAACACAGGAAAGTCTTACCATACATATTCCGAAAAAAAAGTTGTATTTATTCTTTATACACAACATGGAATTTATGAGCAGCAACTTAATTCCTAAAGACGAAACAATTCCTTCGTAAACAAGGCATCAGTATAACCATGATGCGAGTTAGGATATGACGTCAGGGGGTACAATCTAATTTCAATAACAATACTGAAACGTCTTCTTAAAAGATATCCTACATCGACTCTTAGGATAAAAATTCACATTGTTTTCTTAATGTCTTTCAAACGTTGGTGACATAATTCTTTGGATTAAACTATAGTACATTATTCAACGAGCCTATAATGATAGTAATTAAGACGCAAGTATGTTTGTTTATGAAACGAGCGCAAGCGAGTTTCATAATTTTCATACGAGCGTCTTAATTACCATTATAGGCAAGTTTCATACGACTTTTTATGCTCGACCATATTTCTAAATTGAAATTATTCAGAAATATTCATTTTATTTGTATCTGACAGAAGATCGGAAGTGACCTTGTTCATAGCTCGTAAATTGTGAGATGTGCGCAGACGCGAAAGTATTGATTTTGTTCCGAGGAACAATAATGTCATTGACCTTGATGTAATGCAGAGAATGTATAACCTGGAAATTGATTTACAATTGAAAAACGAGATGACAAATTGAATTTACTGGAATATTATTTACAATTAACGGTAATTATTATAGTAACAGAACATAACCTTCTGCGACAGTATTGGATATCCAGCCTCCGTGACGTTTCCCTCGTCTTTCGATTGCATATCCGAGAATAATCGAAAACTTTATTCAGAATTTAGAAATATTAAACATGGTGTTCCGCAGGGGTCAATTTTAGGTCCATTGTTGTTTCTAGTTTATATTAATGATTTAGCCTTGACCATAAACAATTCATCCCATGTAATTTTATTTGCAGATGATACAAGTGTAATTATTTCAAGCAAACAATACGATCATTTTATAAACACTTCTAATACAGTGCTGAATCTAATGAATGAATGGTTCCATGCAAATAAACTAGCACTTAATGTTGATAAAACCAGTGCAGTCAAATTTAGTACACACAATAGTGCTCAGGTTTCCTACAGTATTCGATTAAATGGAACTCATCTCAAAGAATCTATAAGCACAAAGTTTCTTGGTTTAGAATTGGATAATCACTTGAACTGGAAAACGCATATAGAATGTATTACTCGTAAATTGAGCTCTGCCTGTTATGCATTAAGATCCTTATCTACTATTGGTGATATAAACTTACTCAAAATGTCATACTTTGCATATTTTCACTCTGTAATGAAATATGGCTTAATATTCTGGGGTAACTCGTCTGAAGCTAAACACGTTTTTGTTTTACAAAAGAAAGCTATAAGAATAATGGCCGGTGTGCATAAAAGGACCTCATGTAAAAATATTTTCCGAAACTTAGAAATCTTGACTTTACCTTGTGAATACATTCTTTCCGTAATGATGCTGTATATTAAGAACCAAGATAAATTCAGTACTAATCAAGACATTCATCATTTTAATACAAGACATAAATCAGATCTTCATCTACCCTCTGTTAGTCTAAGCTGTTTTAAAAAAGGAGTTCGCTATTCATGTATAACAGTCTTCAATGCACTGCCTAATTATCTTAAAGATTTGAAGAACAACGAGAAAAGGTTCAGAAAAGAATTAACCAAATTTCTACATACTCATACCTTCTACACAATTGATGAATTGTTTATGCTTGTGAACTGAATTATTCTACTTAAATGACATGTACAATTTTATATAGCTCAACTAAA
The DNA here is from genome assembly GCF_040183065.1 of Periplaneta americana. NCBI lineage: Eukaryota > Metazoa > Arthropoda > Insecta > Blattodea > Blattidae > Periplaneta > Periplaneta americana. The sequence continues at coordinate 192,144,491 of NC_091120.1, read as the reverse complement.
ATATGTTTTTATATTGACTTAATCTGTTTACTATGTATTGTATTTTTTGTTTAGCATAACTGATGAATTGTATGTACTGTAAATTGAATAGTATACTGTATAGGTCAACTGATGAATTGTTTAAGCTTATAAATTGAATTAATCTACTTCATATGAATTGTATAGCTTAACGAAAATAAGTTTGTAAATTGAACTAATTTGATTGTATATGTTTGTATAGTTTGGCTGATGAATTGTATATGTTCTTAAATGATTACTAGTCAGTGTAGCTCTACTGATGAATTGTATACAGACCTACTGTAAATTGAATGGTAATATGTATAGCTCAACTGATGAATTGTTTATGATTATAAATTGAATTAATCTACTTGATATTAATTGCACAAATTTGTATAGCTTAATGAAAGTATGCTACTTTGTATTGTATATATTTGTATAGATTTGGCCGATGAATTGTATATGCTTTAAATTGAATAGTAATCTATATAGCTCTACTGATAAATTGTTTGTTTGTAATTTGAAGTAGTTTGCATGATATGTATTATCAATTTCTGTATATCACAACTGGTTGAATTGTTTATGCCTTAAATTTAATTAAATTGTTTTGTATTATAATATAGCTCAACTTATGAATGATCGTTTGCGTTTGTAAATTTAATAATCTGATTGGCTATGTATTGTATACTTTTAGTAGAGCCATCGATGTTGGTCAGTCGACAGACTCGCTGGGCTGCTGATCCGGAGCTGCGTTCGGGCTTGGGTTGGACCCCCCTTTGGACTTTGGTTTCTTCGGAGGTTTTCCCCAGCCGTGGGACTGAAGCCGGATGGTCTATGGCGAGTCCTTGACATCAACCCCTTTGATTTGATTACCCCCTTTGATTTGATTACCTGGTTGGGTTTTTCCGAGGTTTCCCCCACCGAAAAGGCAAATGCCGGGTAATATTTTGGCGAATCCTCGGACCTCATCTCATCTCACTACATCTCGCCAAAATGTAAAAAAATGTAAAAAAATGTAAAAAAATGTAAAAAAATTGTACAAAATTGTAAAAATTGTAGAAAATTACTGAATTGTAAAACTATAAAAATTTGTAAAAATTGTAATTGTAATATTGTAAAATGTTGACATGTTCCACATCTTAAAGCTTCATTGCTCATGTAAGATCTATGGAATAAAATAAATGAATGAATGAATGAATTAATGAATAGGTGTACTTTAATGACATGCATTAAAGGACTGCTACCAGGTGTATAATTACTACATTTCGGCATGGTCGAGCATAAAGCAATTTATATCATTCAAACTTGAAAATCGAATGTAGGGGCCTAAAGAATTTTTAATAAAAAAATAATACAATTTTTGACTGATCTAACTCCATTATAAATTGACCTAGGGTAAAACTTCTTTCGCCAAAACGATCTCCTATGGAATATGTTACATACCAAAATTATTTATCTTGAACCATTCAAATGATATGCCACACTATATAGGAATAAGAAAAAGAAAATATATGTATATTTGTATACTTTTGGGATAAAATAATTATAATCGATTGAAAATAACAATTTTAGTTTAGTTTAGTTTAGTTTAAACTTTAATTCGGTACCTCAATGAAGTCTTTTGCCCAATTGGAAGTCTACTTTTTGTCCTTTCTTTAGATTCGAATTTGTCCTCAAATTTTCTGGACACGAGAACGGGTGCTAGATGCAGAAATTTCGCAGAGGACTGCAGCAAAGAAAGAAGTCATCGGAAGCGGACAAAAGTTCGTCCGTTGTGGTTGCAAAAAGAATTGTTTAAAAGTGGTGGTGTGTGTAAAAAAGAAAATTCTCTGCAACTCTAAATGTCACAATAGCATGCCTTGTTGCAAGAAGTGACTAGTAAAACAAAAAATAATGAGTTCTGTAACATAATTATTCGTAATTCAACAACAAAAATACTAATAATACAAATCTAGATTTCAGGTAGTAGCTCCCTGTAAAGCAGGTTTGAATAATTCCAAGGAAAAATTGTTCCGGGGCCGGGTATAGATCCCGGGACAAATCTAGATTTGTATAATACATTCGTTACTGGAGGTACGTTAACAGAAAGCCACAATTTAAGTCACACAGTGTTTGTGTGCACTCATAATTGAGTTCTGGCGTCTTGTCAGCTCATGTGAGTTGTGTGCATATAAAAGGAAAAATTGTAACGGTGTCGTGTATAGTTCCTGGAGTAGCTCAGTCAGTAGAGCGTTCGCGCGCTAAGCGAAGGGTCCCGGGATCGATACCCGGCCCCGGAACAATTTTTCCTTGAAATTATTCAATAGTAATAATGTTCATGTGCAAGTACCAATTTCCTAAAGTCTTTTCAGCAATAAGTTATTTCTAGATGTAACTTAATTATATAAGTGAAAATTGGAATTTCTCGGATTTGTAGGATTTCGCGTTCTGAAATCGTTACAACGGGTTTCTACTAATAACAATCACTTATTTCTAGATATAACAATTATATTATACGATGAAAGAGTACTGGAACGGAGAAAGATTCTCTCCGGCGCCGGGATTTGAACCCGGGTTTTCAGCTCTACGTGCTGATGCTTTATCCACTAAGCCACACCGGATACCACCCCGGCGTCGGACAGAATCGCCTCAGATTAAGCTCCAACTCTTGGGTTCCCTCTAGTGGCCGCCCTCTGCACTACGTCATAGATGTCTATGAACGTAGGACCGAAGTCCACACATGTGCTGAGGTGCACTCGTTATGAGTGACTAGTTGGCCGGGATCCGACGGAATAAGCGCCGTCTTAAATCACGAAGTGATTTACGCATATCATATATATTATTTTAATGTACTGAAGTACATATGATATTTCCATGCAGAGTTGAAGCTTAATCTGAGGCGATTCTGTCCGACGCCGGGGTGGTATCCGGTGTGGCTTAGTGGATAAAGCATCAGCACGTAGAGCTTAAAACCCGGGTTCAAATCCCGGCGCCGGACAGAATTTTTCTCCGTTCCATTACTCTTTCATCGTATGATGACGCAGATTATCTGCATGGAAATATCATATGTACTTCGGTACATTAAAATAATATATATTAATTATATTAGCCAAAACTACAATTTCCTAAAGAGCCATAGTTATTTCTAGATGTAACTGAATTACGTAAGTGAAAATTGGAATTTCCTAAACAGCTTTGTCACAACTAGAATTTCCTAGAAACTTCAGGTTTTAACGGTTTCGCGTTCTGACTGTAATACATCTATCAGAATGGTTCTTATTTTTAAGCTCTGAAGAATTGGAATGGACACGTTCTGAATTTGTTTCATTACAGAAAAAAATAAGAAGGAAATCAGTTTAGGAGTTACTATCATGATCTGAGAATTAGAATGCTAATCACATTTAAATTTCTTTCAATTATAAAAGTATTTCAATTGAACTGCGAATTGCAGAACCTGCAGCGTATTCGCAGAAAACCTGCATGTGAGCTAGAAGAAACTTTATAATATCTTGATTCAAGCCAGCTTTCTCATTTGCATATTCTTTACGGCTGTAAATAATTCTGTTTTATTTATAAACATGAGCACGCGTCCGAGAATAAGCCCGCCGTATTAAAGGTTGGAAGAGCTTAAAACGTGCCCTGTCATTTATATCTACGAAGCAGCGGGAAAAAGAGACGGCGTCGCATGTCAGACGCCTTGGTGCGTCACTGCATGACGCGAGTCCGTCACTCAGCGCCGCTGTGGAAGAACGATAACACCGCACAAAGCAAACACTGGCCTCTGTCATATCTATGTAAAATAAGTCAAGTCCTGGGACAGCGGTGAGGTACGGCGTGCCACATCAGGTAACGACTTGTCTTGTACCCATGGAAATAAGTGACAATGGAAATCATGGTGTAAGATTTCCGGACTATATCTCTGCCTGATAATTATTATGTTAACATTTTGGCCTTCTAAACTATTCTTCAAAGTATTCAACTGCTCGAAAATATCAGTAAAGAATGCCAGTCTAATGCCCTGTTTCTCGAACATAAGATATCGATCCTATAACGCTATCGAATGGATAATTTGGTTCCTTAGTTTCCTGAACGTGAGATATCGATCCTATAACGCTATCGAATGGATAATTTGGTTCCTTAGTTTCCTGAACTTGGGATATCGATCCTATAACGCTATCGAATGGATAACTATTTTTGGAGACAATTGAACGTGAGATATCGATCCTATAACGCTATCGAATGGATGTTATTTCAATCTATATTTATGTATGGTACTATAGTTTCGGTGGAACTTATAAATTCAAACTTTATCCGTTAATATTACTACAAAACAGTGCTAAAATTAGTTAAAAAAAAGCAGAAAGATTACTCAACTGAACACATGTTTAAAGATTTCAAAGTTTTCAACATTAAACAAATTTATTATTTTACTTTATTAAAATATTTCCACAGAAATCTTAAAAACTTTGAAAGGTATGTAGATAAATATAGAACTAAAAATATGAATTCTCTGCTTTTTTTCTGAACCTAAATGTAAAACCAAAGCAGCTTATTATCATAGCATGACTCTCAAGGTCCTAGATTATTAAACCAATTTTATTCTAATATTATTTTAACCATTAATCCTCTCCAAATTAATAAAAGATAAAAAAATGTACATTGGGTTTATAGTTTGAGTTTAAAGGTATTTAACACTTTTTAATCTGTAATTTAATCACTCTCAATTTTATTTTTGTCTGTATTGGAATCCCCTCCTAAGCACGAGTCTTACTTATTCAGGAGTGGGCTAGTTTATATTATATTATATTATATTAACTTGTATTCATTTGAAATGTGCTAGGAACAAAATAAATAAATAAATAAATAAATAAATAAATAAATAAATAAATAAATAAATAAATAAATAAATAAATAAATAAATAAATAAATAAGCTATTTTTGGAGATAACTGAAAGTGAGATATGGATCCTATAACGCTATCGAATGGATTCATTTTATATTAGTAGGTTATTTTACGACGCTTTATCAACATCTTAGGTTATTTAGCGCCTGAATGAGATGAAGGTGATAATGCCGGTGGAATAAGTCCGGGTTCCAGCACCGATAGCTACCTAGCATCTGTTCATATTGGGTTGAGGGAAAACCTCGGAAAAACTTCAACCAGGTAACTTGCTCCGACCGGGAATCGAACCCGGGCCACCTGGTTTCGTGGCCAGACGTGCTAACCGTTACTCCACAGGTGTGGACCATCGAATGGATAACTGAGGTTTTCGAGTTTCTTGAATGTGACATATCGTATCTGTAACAATATGGAATGGATAACTGAAGTTTTTTTTTTTCTATTTTTTATGTTTGGATTCTTGAACGTGAGATATCGATCCTGTAACGCTATTGAATTGTTAACTGAGGTTTCCGAGTTTTTCGAACTGACATTTTTGAGTTTCTCGAACGTGAGCTATCGATCCTATAACGTTATCTAGTGAAAAACTGAGATTTTGGAGTTTCTCGAACGTGAGATATCGATCCTATAACGTTATCTAGTGAATAACTGAGATTTTGGAGTTTCTCGAACGTGAGATATCGATCCTATAACGTTATCTAGTGAATAACTGAGATTTTTGAGTTTCTCGAACGTGAGACATCGATCCAATAACGTTATCTAGTGAATAACTGAGATTTTGGAGTTTCTCGAACGTGAGATATCGATCCTATAACGTTATCTAGTGAATAACTGAGATTTTTGAGTTTCTCGAACGTGAGACATCGATCCAATAACGTTATCTAGTGAATAACCGAGATTTTTGAGTTTCTCGAACGTGAGCTATTGATCCTATAACGTTATCTAGTGAATAACTGAGATTTTTTAGTTTCTCGAACGTGAGATATCGATCCCATAACATTATCGAATGAATAATTGAAGTTCTTGAGTTTCTAGAACGTGAGATATCGATCCTATAACTTATCGGCTGAATAATTGAAGTTCTTAAGTTTTTAGAACGTGAGATATCGATCCTATAACGCTATCAAATAGCTAACTCAGGTGTTAGAGTTTCTAGAACGTGAGATAGTCCTATCATTTCGACAAGTCGTCTGCTAACTTACAGGTCCGTAAACGAGGAGTTATCCATTCTGCAACTTGCGGGCGCATGCGTACGATAAACATTCTGAAACGGTCTAATGAATGTTCTATATCGCTGCTATTACGGAACTTATTTCAACTGTATAAGAAGGGAGATAAAAGTAATAAATTATCAGAATTATAGGGGAATCAATCTAATAACATCTGAGTACAAAATATATTCAAGTACAATAACAGAAAGAATAAAAACTATTGCTCAAGTAATAATAGATGAAAGCCAAAATTGATTTAGGAAAAGGCGTTCCTGTACTTATGATGTGTTAATTCTGAAAATGTTGATTGAAAAAACATGAGAGTATAATTATTAGAAACATACTTCGCTTTTATTGACTACGAGAAAGCATTTGATAGAGTAATTCGAGGAAAACTTTGGAAGATACTTATCGAAGAGGGTATTCCATTACATTTAGTAAATGCTATACAAAGTTTGTACATTAGCACTCGAGTATACATCGATACAGGGAATAAAGTTTGTAAGAAATGTGTGACAACCAACAAAGAGGTTAGGCAAGGATATAGTTTATCACCATTGCTATTTAGAAGAGATGCTAAAAGAGTGGAAAAATGGTGCTAAGAACGGAAAAGAAGTTGCTACAAGAGAATTTCTGAATAAAATCTGCTTTGCTGGCGACCAGTAGACTATTAATAAATGAAACCGAAGACTATACTTACTGAATAAAATAGCACACACATATAACTATAAGATATCAAAAACAAGAACGAAAGTGATGGCTTTCAAAGATAGAAATATAAAGCGATAAAAATTGATACAATTTTAGAACAGGTGTGTCATTTCAACTATTTAAGAAATATGATATCTTACGTATATGACAAAGACATACAGATTAAATAGACGAGTTTCAGTCCATGTGTGGCAAAATATATAGAACTTTGAGAAAGAAAACAAGGAAAGACACAAAAATTAAATTTTATAAAATAATGGTGGTGCCCACAATATTAGATAGCGAAATTTGAGTATTAAGTCACTGCTAAGACACTGGAAAAGATTAAAAAAAACGGGATCTCAAGCGTTGTCGTAATAATTCATCATTAAAATGGGACACACTCACGGACAGGAGAACGCGAATTCGATTATGCGCAATGTTCAAGACATACAGAGGTGAGCCTGCCTGAAGAGAAATAAAAAATAGATTGCAGCCGCCAAATTATCCTTCAAGGAACGACCACTCATACAAAGTGAGGGAAAGAAGACAGAGGACGGATACTGGAAAATTTTGTTTTCTCAATCGTACTATCAGGGACTGGAATGCTTTACCTGCAGACTTACTAAAGGCTTTACCAATAATCAAAAATGTATTTAAAAATAGGCTTAAGGATTTTACTAATAGACGGTAGTATATTATACAAATTATTTAAAGGGTGTAATTAATATTTTGTTATTTGAACTGTTGTACTATCAGTGAATAAGTGTGTTGTGTCAGTGAAGTTATATAGTTCATAGTGGTAGTGCAAAATATCTGAACAGTGAAATGTCTTTGAAGTGTTAGTGAAATCAGGATAGAATCAGTGAAATGTGTCGTAGTTCCAGTGCAGTGAGTGAGCTGTCAGCGAAATGAGTGTAGTGCTGAAAGGTACTTGTGCATGTATGAACATATCATACTCGTGGGTTTTAGTTCGAACTTAGGGTTAAGATACAAATTAGATTTACTTCAAATGTTATTTTAAGTGATCGTGCTTCATTTAATTTAGGATGCTCCCTGTTGTTACTATTATTATTATTATTATTATTATTATTATTATTATTATTATTATTATTATTATTATTATTATTTATAATGATATAAGTAAAAGAATAAGTTCTAGCTGCCTTTTATTTGCGGATAATCTCAAAATCTTTCGTAAAATTAATAGTTCCGTTGATTGTCAAATTCTTCAAAATGACATTAGGGGAGAGTCGGGTAGTATCGGACATCGGGTAATATCGGACAGTGAGTTTCTTTCATCTACCACACGATGATAGTACCTGATTGACATGGTTACATTTCTGTGATGTCGCATAGAGAAACGTAACCATGTCATACAGGTACTACCATATGGTGGTAGATGAAAGAAACGCACTGTCCGATATTATCCAATGTCCGATACTACCCGACTCTCCCCTAATTCAATTTCACAATGGTCTGTTGAAAATGGAATGAAAATTAATCAATCCAAAACTTTTGTTATTTCCTTCTCATGGAAAACTACTTCCCAAAAATTTAATTATTCCCTTAGTAATGTCGTAATATAATAATAATAATAATAATAATAATAATAATAATAATAATAATAATAATAATAATAATAATAATAATAAGTCTTGACCATCAGAAGAGCCGACCTGATGGTCTATTTACATTCCTAGTTCTTTGTCCACAATTTCACTAGCACTGGTTGTTGCTCCCACTCAAAGTTGGTTGACTGCGTCCTTCCACCGTGTTCTTTGGCGTCCTATTCTGGTCCACAGTCCTCCTAGCTGCAACTGGAACTCGTCCTCCCATCTGGTCCTCGGTCGTTCACGGTTTCTCCAGCCAATTCTTGGATCCCACAGTGTCGCCGTGTGTGCCCATCTGGTAGGTTGCATTCGTATCACGTGTCCTCCCCAGCGCCATTTCATCCTTTTAGCGAGTGTCACCACGTCCTCTACGCCGCTTCGTCGCCGTACTTCTTCGTTTCTGATTCTGTCTGTCAGGCTTATTCCGAGAATTTTCCTTTCCATTCTTCTTTGGCATCTTCCTAATTTTAATGCCTGTTTCTTGGTGAGTGACCACGATTGCGCCCCATATAGAAGTACAGGTGCAATGCAGCTGTTGAAGATCTGCCTCTTGTTCTGCAATTTCTGGCTCTTGTCCATTAGGATGAAGGACAGACTCCAAAACTTTCTCCATGCCGATGCTATTCGTCTATCAATTTCTTTGTCCATGCTGTATGTCGTAATTACTAAGAAAGATTGTATTAGAGATCTTGGTGCCTTACTAGATTCAAAATTATATTTTCATGATCATGTGCAATATATTTATACCCATTCATTAAGAATGCTTGGTCTAATTAGATCTATAACTTATTCTTTTTCTACTCCTATGTGTTTATTAATTTTATACTACACATTGGTTACATCCAAGCTTGAATATGCATCTGTTGTATGGAACTCCATTACTTCCACTGACTCGGCTAAATTGGAGAATATTCAAAGAAAATGTATTTCCTTGTGTTCTTATAGATTTTTACCAAATTCCGATTATAAATATGAGATTAATTGCAAATATTTCAATTGCGGTAGTTTGTTCACCAGACGTCAGGATCTTGATTATTTATTTTTTTTGTAAAGTCATTAAGGGTGATACTGATTGTGAATCATTCATAAGCAATATCAGTCTTCGTATTCCTGCTAAGGGTTTGAGATTTCATAAAATGGTTTATAATAGGAATTATAAATCTCTCTCTCCGGTCTGCAGATGTATTAAATATGCTAATTTGCATGGATTGAACTTGGATCCATTTAATGTGCAGTATATACTTTTTGAGTTTTTATGTCGGTTTTATTATTTATGCCATTTGTTCAGATATGTATCATACTATTCTCGTCATTTGCATATCTTTACAATACTACTTATATGATTCCTGTCTTCATTTATATGATTTCATTAATTCATTTGTAATTCATTTTATTTAATTGCCATTATTTTAATTATCTCACTGTACTAATTTTAATAATTAATTGTGCTATTTATTTTGTTGCATTTGGTCAATGATTAATGTTGACTATTTTATTGATTATATTTCATCTCACTGCCATTTTCTATCATTCATTCTCATCATCATTTGTTGTTTTGTTTTGCATCTTGTGCTAAACTGTAATTGGCCTTGTGCTGTTGTTTTGCAAGATAGATAGATAGATAGATAGATAGATAGATAGATAGATAGGTAGATAGATAGGTAGGTAGGTAGGTAGGTAGGTAGGTAGGTAGGTAGGTAGGTAGGTAGGTAGGTAGGTAGGTAGGTAGGTAGGTAGGTAGGTAGGTAGGTAGGTAGGTAGGTAGGTAGGTAGGTAGGTAGGTAGGTAGGTAGGTAGGTAGGTAGGTAGGTAGGTAGGTAGGTAGGTAGGTAGGTAGGTAGGTAGGTAGGTAGATAGATAGATAGATAGATAGATAGATAGATAGATAGATAGATAGATAGATAGATAGATAGATAGATAGATAGATAGATAGATAGATAGATAGATAGATAGATAGATAGATAGATAGATAGATAGATAGATAGATAGATAGATAGATAGATAGATAGATAGATAGATAGATAGATAGATAGATAGATAGATAGATAGATAGATAGATAGATAGGTAGGTAGGTAGGTAGGTAGGTAGGTGGGTAGGTAGGTAGGTAGATAGGATAGGATAGGATAGGATAGGATAGGATAGGATAGGATAGGATAGGATAGGATAGGATAGGATAGGATTAGATAGATAGATAGATAGATAGATAGATAGATAGATAGATAGATAGATAGATAGATAGATAGATAGACAGACAGACAGACAGACAGACAGACAGACAGACAGACAGACAGACAGACAGATAGATAGATAGATAAAAGCAAAATAAATAAATAAATAAGTAAATAAATAAATAAATAAATAAGTAAATAAATAAAGCAATTATTATTAATTGTATTTTTATTAATTGTCATTATTGAGCGTAATTAGTTACCACTGCCACCGGGTATATACCCATTGCAGTGTGAATAAATACATACAAAAAGAGGAAAGCAATGTACAAGCAGCTGAAATGAAGTTTCCTGAGAGCAACTAGAGCATGCACAAAATTAGATAAAATTAGGAATGAAGTAATAAGGTAGAAAATGAAAATTGTCCCTATCTTAGACAAAATAAAAGTATACAAGAAGAAATGAGGGACTATTTTCAACGCATGGAGAACAAACAAATAGTGAAAGTTCTCTACGAGTAAAAATCAATAGCAAGATCAAGGTTTTCTCAACCATAAAGCAAATGTCAGGTAATCTATGGCGAATCCTAATACCATCTAGCTATCACCAATCCCATAAAAAATAAATGAACTACTAGTTCAAATTCAAATTCAAAATTTATTTACAATTTACATTTGAAATGAATACATATGTACAGATACCCGAAATGAGCATTTGTTCGTGCTCGGGTACAGTCCAGTAGTCTACATAAATTTTACAGGGATCAAATAATAATGCTGATGATATAAACAATAATAATAATAATAATAATAATAATAATAATAATAATAATAATAACAATACTAATAGAATAATCGTGACAGAAATGATACAAAGATTGTAATACAAAATAATTCATTAAAAATAATATCAATAATAATAATAATAATAATAATAATAATAATAATAATAATAGTGATAAAACAAAAATATTTACAATAATAAAATAAATACTAAGACGGATAAAATGAAATATAAAACCACTAGCGAGAGTTAACACAACTTAAATAAGCATATAATAACCGGAAAAAATGACGAACTTGAAAATCAACAGAAAAGTTCGTTGTATCGCAGACGACAGCAACCGCCGTATTGACATTGTGTTGTGCATTTATGGTAGTAGGTGGGAGCTGAAAGTCTACGTAACTGCCGTTCTCTTCGAATGCAAAAACAAAATGTCTACGAGTCAATATGTTCATTATTACCAGGATAAATACAAATAATACTGAAATATATTAATCTAGTTTCAGTTATAGATCTCCCCTTTTGTGAAAGAGGTATCATATCAAAATATTTTATGAACGGCGGGGAAAATATAAATTTCAAGAACTCTCTAGTGACAAGAGATAGTGACAAGTACAATCAAGTGTATCTGTGGCGATGCTAAGAAATCATTTATTGGATATATACACTGTTATTAATTAAGAAAATGATCTATTTGTATTTATTACAATGTTTTATCTTATAGGTTACATGCATCAGATAAATACAATAAAAATTAGTACCATATAATGCTAGTAACACTTAAAAAAAATAATAAAATTTATCAAATATCATACAAACATTTTCACTTTATTTTTAAACTTTTTTTCTGCCATCATGGAGAATTGCTCCGAATCAACAGACATAATACGGTTCGATCTCTCATCGCAGCTTCAATCTGTCAGAATGCTTCCTATGAGGTTTATGAGGAGGTTGGTTGCGTCCCTTCTGATGGCTCTACTAGACGTGCTGATATCATCATAATTGATCGGCAGAAGGATAAGGGTGTCATTCTTGATCCCACAGTCCGTTTCGAGATGCATGAGCAACAGCCACAAGAGGTGTGTCGTGAAAAACAAGCCATATATGAGCCTTGTTGTCAGCATCTTGGAGCACAATACCACATCACACATTGGACAGTTTTTGGGCTCATGTTCGGTGCCCGTGGCACGATCCCACGTGAAACTTTAAATCAACTTAAACAATTTAAAATTTCTAATGCAACGATTGATGCCATAGGATCTCACGTGTTAAAATCATCCTTATCTATAATTAGTAATCATTTGTACCCAACAAAATTTTTATTGTAAATGATTTCCTACGTTTTCTTATCTTAATGTTTTTTTCTTTTTCTTTCCAAGTGTCACAAAATTGTTTTGTTTACTTATTATTCTTTATGAATTGATTAGTACGCCGATCTATCGAACCCTTATTTAGGGCGGCTTTTTTTATACAAAGAAACTAAATTCCTTAGGTCTGGATTATTTTTCAATACTAAATTGTATAGTCTTGGTCCAAGTAAAAGCTTAAGCACAATCGTGGAAACTATCATCTGTGCACAACGCTGAAGAGCACAGCAGCTGGTACTAAGTCTTTCGTCAATACACGCGGTATGCCTATCAGCTGTCTGGCAGTATCACGATGCAGGCTGCTATGAAATCGGCTCGCACGCAGACTAGCGATCAACATTCCCGTGCTGTACGCGAATGTATGCCAAACGGCAGTATTCATTAACGGTTCAGTTGTAGGCCTAAACCACGTCGGATCGCAATTAAAGCCCATTTTCCTATACTCCACACACTACCTGCCCTCACTTTCCGTTTATGGCTCCAGTGTGACTCGTCTGCTTCACTTGTTCGCGGGCAAAGAAGCGAAACTCAGTGGCAAACTGGATCCTTCCTGCATCCGATATCCATATATATATATATATATATATATATATATATATATATATATATATATATATATAGACACACACACACTTACTGACGTTAAAGGAACCCGGAGGTTCATTGCCGCCCTCACATAAGCCCGCCATCGGTCCCTATCCTGAGCAAGATTAATCTATTCTCTATCATCATATCCCGCCTCCCTTAAATCCATTTTAATATTATATTCCCATCTACGTCTCGGCCTCCCTAAACGTCTTTTTCACTCCGGCCTCCCAATGAATGCTCTATATGGATTTCTGGATTCGCCCATACGTGCTACATGCCCTGCCCATTTCAAACGCCTAGATTTAATGTTCCTAATTATGTCAGGTGAAGAATACAATGCGTGCAGTTCTGTGTTGTGTAACTTTCTCCATTCTCCTGTAACTTCATCTCTCTTAGCCCCAAATGTTTTCCTGAGAACCTTATTCTCAAACACCCTTAACCTATGTTCCTCTCTCAAAGTGTGAGTCCAAGTTTCACACCCTTAAGAACAACCGGTAATATAACTGTTTTATAAATTCTAACTTTCAGGTTATTTGACAGCAGACTGGATGATAAAAGCTTCTCAACCAAATAATAACAGGCATTTCCCATATTTATTCTGTGTTTAATTTCCTCCCGAGTATCATTTATATTTGTTACTGTTGCTCCAAGATATTTGAACTTATCCACCTCTTCGAAAGATAAATTTCCAATTTTTATATTTCCATTTCGTACAATATCCTCATCACGAGACATAATCATATACTTTGACTTTTCAGGATTTACTTCCAAACCTATCTCTTTACTTGCTTCCAGTAAAATCCCGGTGTTTTCCCTAATCGTTTTATAGATTTTCTCCTAGCATATTCACGTCATCCGCATATACAAGCAGCTGATGTAACCCGTTCAATTCCAAACCCTCTCTGTTATCCTGGACTCTCCTAATGGCATACTCTAGAGCAAAGTTAAAAAGTAAAGGTGATAGTGCATCTCCTTGCTTTAGCCCACAGTGAATTGGAAATGCATCTGACAGAAACTGACCTATACGGACTCTGCTGTAAGTTTCACTGAGACACATTTTAATTAATCGAACTAGTTTCTTGGGAATACCAAATTCAATAAGAATATCATATAAAACGTCTCTCTTAACCGAGTCATGAAATCTATGGATAACTGATGCACTGTACCCTTATACTCCCATTTTTTCTCCATCATCTGTCGAATACAATATATATATATATATATATATATATATATATATATATATATATATATATAGGCCTATATACACATATCTGCTGGAGATATTGTCAATGAAAGGCTAACATTCATTCGCTTTTTTCTGACCAAGGGCAGGTTTTCCACTGCAAACCCAGCATTCTCCAATTTCCCCTCCTTTTCAGCATTCCTCTTCGTCTCCGCAAACGATCCATATATTTTATTATTATAAATCATCTGACATTTTCTTCTGTCCCGAACTTTTTCCCCGTTCATCATTATTCCTAATGCATCCTTCAGTAGGCAGTGTCTTCTTGGCCAGTGAACCAGCCAATTCCCTTTTCTCTTCCTCATCACTTTCAGCGTCATTCTTTCTTCACCCACTCTTTCTAGCACAGCTTCATTTCTCATTTTGTCTGTCCATATCACACGTTTCATTCTTCTCCATATCCATATTACAAATGCTTCTATTCGTTTCTCTTCACTTCGTCGTAATGCCCATGTTTCTGTCTCGTACAATGCCACAAAATTAGAAAAGTGTTAATGTATTCAATTTGATTTAAAAATTCATAGCCTATGTGTATGAATTAAGGGAACTGGGTAGTGATACTGTGCGATTAAAAAATTTCAATACAAAGGTTTAGTTGAATATTTCTAGGCTTCTAGTGCTCAGAAAGGAATAAAAATTTCCAGGCTTATGCAATCAATCATTCTGAATTCAGTGGTATAAAAGACAACCAATTAGTTTCGTATCCAAGTGCAAAAGAAAGGCCCTAACTGATAAACTGTTTTCCAACTTTGCTAGCTGTACCTCATTCTTCAGGTGCACATTACTTGCTACAATCTTCACTCATATACCTTGTATTTTTTTTAAGTTATCCAGTATTGTGTATTGTAAATTCCAAAGCAAAATTTAGTTAAATATTTGACCTCTAGTGAAACAGAAAAAAATATTGAATTTTGTTTAAAATTTTTTACAATTTTTTCAATGCATATACATTTTTTTCTCGTGTCATGTGTGTGACATTCTTAAAACCGTAGGTCTACAATGTAGAACACAGGCTGCAGAAAACACTGTAAAAATTTCATGTAAATTGATTCAGTAATTTCAGAGAAAAATGCACTAAGTTTGAAAAATGTCAACTTATGGAAAACTGTATATAAAAAAAAAAGTATGAATTACATGCACCGCCAAATTTAAAGAGGTCATTTAAAAGGCTTATCTGCAGAAATACCCTCCACAATATTTATATTGTTTTAAAGACCAGTTTTATAATTCATTTTAAAACACAAAATAAAAAATCGGATTTTTGACCCCTAATCACTACCTGGTTCCCTTAATCAGTCTATATTATATTCTGTAATTTCTGAATATATATTTTTTTCATAAATTGTCGTACTTTATTCACGTACACTATTATTCTTCTCTATGCTAATATTATATTACTGGCGACATGTCGAGGCTAGTTTATAGATTTTACAGTCATATCCCGTAAACTAACCTGGCCAAAAATGACGACAAAACTGATATAAAGCTAAGGTAACTGACGTTTCGTCAAGATGTAATCCACACTGAAGTAAACATTAACAGGGGGCCGAGATACTCGAGTAATCCTCCTATAAACCGCAAGTAACCAAGGGCCTCCAGCGAAGATCGATACACAGGCCTAGCAACTTCGGCTAGGGGAACAATATTTGTCCTGATGTTGGTATAACCCCAAACTATTAGCAATGTTACCCTCTCCCAAACTGAGGTTTGTTTGCTTCCAGGAGCTGAAGACGATATGGGCATGTAACCACAACCGTATAGGGTCAATCCGGCACTGGCATCACCATGCCAACCGTTGGAACGTCAGTTTATTTTCTGTAATTATATACCCCCAGCAATATAAGCCTGTAGCATTCCCCATGCGTTTTAATACACTTTCTCTTTGCTCTCTCGTCTATAAACTGCGAGTCTGTCTGGATGTCATGCGCACAACAGTGGTACAAGGCGTGCTGGTATGCTAAGTATGCGGGAATTACAGCTGTATGTCAGTCGTGACCCCACCGCAGACATGCTAACGGGTACTGGAGCTTTATGCTGACAATTCGGGCGCATTTAGGTGCCCAAATAATGCTTCAGTTGGCAAACCACCCCATTTGAAAATTTGATATTAGCTTCATCAAATGTAATGGTATGACTCTGCTCAGAAATAATAATAATAATTTTATTTATTTATTTATTTATAATATTAATGTGCGAAATAACAGCACAAGGCCAATTACAGTTTAGCACAAGATACAAAACAAAACAACAAATGATGATGAGAATGAATGATAGAAATGGCAGTGAGTTGAAATACAATACAATACAATCAATGTTGGTTGCTTGACGGTTGTCAGCCCACTTTGAGGTCTGTGGATATAGAGGGAAAAATTGGATCAGTGTTTGGTAGAGTTCCCGGGTAGCTCAGTTGGGAGAGCGTTGGTACGTTTAACCAAAGGTCCCGGGTTCGATACCCGGCCCCGGAACAATTTTTCCCTCGAAATTATTCAAATCAACTTTACAAGGAGTTATACCTGAAATCTTGATTTGCATAATACACGTCACTGTTCGTTAACAGAAAACCACAATTGAAGTCACACAGAGTTAGTGTGCACTCAATGTTGGTTGCTTGACGGTTGTCAGTCCACTTTGAGGTCTGTGGATATAGAGGGAAAAATTGGATCGGTGTTTGGTAGGGTTCCCGGGTAGCCCAGTTGGGAGAGCGTTGGTACGTTTAACCAAACGCCCCGGGTTCGATACCCGGCCCTGGAACAATTTTTCCCTCGAAATTATTCAATCAATATAATAGTCCACATTAATCAATTGACCAAATGCAACAAAATAAATAGCACAAATAATAATTATTAAAATTAGTTCAGTGAGATAATTAAAAATAATGGCAATTGAATAGAGTGAATTACAAATGTATTAATAAAACCAAATAAATGAAGACTGGAATAATATAAGTAATATTGTAAAGATATGAATTGGCAAGAATAGTATAATACATATCTTGACAATGGCATAAATTAATAAAACTGACATAAAAAGATATACTACACATTAAATGGATCCAAGTTCAATCCATGCAAATTAGCATATTTAATACATCTGCAGACCGGAGACAGAGATTTAGAATTCCTATTATAAAACATTTTATGAAATCTTAAACCCTTAGGAGGAATATGAAGACTGATATTGCTTATGAAAGATTCACAATCAATATCACCCTTAATGACTTTACAAAAAAAATAAATAATCAAGATCCTGACGTCTGGTAAACAAACTACCGCAATTAAAATATTTGCAATTAGTCTCATAGTTATAATCGGAATTTGGTAAAAATCTATAAGAACACAAGGAAATAAATTTTCTTTGCATATTCTCCAATTTAGCCGAGTCAGTGGAAGTAATGGAGTTCCATACAACAGATGCATATTCAAGCTTGGATCTAACCAATGTATAGTATAAAATTAATGAACACATAGGAGTAGAAAAAGAATAAGTTTTAGATCTGATTAGACCGAGCATTCTTAATGAATGGGTATAAATATATTGCACATGATCATGAAAATATAATTTTGAATCAAGTAAGACACCAAGATCTCTAATACAATCTTTCTTAGTAATTACTACATTACTAAGAGAATAGTTGAATTTTTGGGAAGTAGTTTTCCGTGAGAAGGAAATAACAAAAGTTTTGGATTGATTAATTTTCATTCCATTTTCAACAGACCATTGTAAAATTGAATTGATGTCATTTTGAAGAATTTGACAATCAGCCGAACTATTAATTTCACGAAAGATAATAATAATAATAATAATAATAATAATAATAATAATAATAATAATAATAATTAATAGTGCAAGCATTTGGGGGGGGTAAAAAGATAGAGGCTGCATCAATTAAAAATGAATTTAATGGTTTTATACCAAAAATATTAGACAATATCTCGCAGAATTATGTTGTTGTTGTTGTCGTCTAGTGCCTTGCATTTGGCAATGAAGCCATTAGCAGTCGTGCTTTCCAATACTTTTGAACTGTAGTTTCTTCTGATCTTAATGCTTCACAGGTCTGCAAGTGGTCTTCATTCATTTCTGCTGGATCGTTTACACAGGACACATATGGGTGAAGCTGAGATACCTATTCTGTAGAGATGACTTGCTAGACAGTCATGATTTGTTAATAGTCTGAAGGCTGCAACTGCTGTTTTCCTTGGTCTCTGGGGGATTATATCTGGGTTGGAAAGTAATGTAATCCATTTTTTGTCTTTAGCATTTGATTCTATTTCTTGTAGGTATGAATGAGAAAATTTTGTAGTGATCAAGCGTTTTATTGAGGA